>NC_056749.1:512746570-512921570 GCF_019279795.1 Protopterus annectens
TTCTTATTCTGTGAAGATACCTGTAAGTTAGTGTGTATTGTTTTCTTCTGTACTTTGTGTGACTCTGTACCACAAACTTTTAGTAGAATTAAGTGTTTCACACAAACACCACTCCTGCAAACTCGGTTCAAAACAGGCTTTTCAAACATCTGTACCTCACCTGTACGACCTGGCTTATGAACATATGAAGATGTTAATGGAAGAAGCCTCCTGGTCTACTAAATCTGTGAAGACCCTGCAGCAACATCTACTTAGCTGCACCTCCCTTTTGCTGTGTAACTCCTACTTCTGTCTGTCCCAGCCACCTATGAATATTTTGACATTCTATATAGAGAGCCTTTCTAAGGTTTCATCCCTCTACTTGTAAAATTGTATTTTGTTAAATTAATAGTTTTCATTTGACCTCACTAGCAACTGTCATCTGTGCATCTTTCTTTGTTTTTTATCTTAAATTTCACCATAGCCATTTTCCTCTGACAATGCTGTGTGTGTGTGTGTGTGTGTGTGTTTACATAGCATATCTTGGCTTTTGCTTTGCTCATTAGTTGTACAGATAGGATCATAGGATCATAGGGAGTTAATAGGCTAATGGCCCTAGGGCCCTTACAAGCCTAGCCAAGTTCTACCTATATCTCCATGATCAGCACCTATTGTCCCTGTCCAAAAGGGACACAGATGGAACTGCCAGGGTGAATTTACAGTTAGCCATCCAATCATCCAGACTGTGTTTGAAGAAAGCCAACGAGGTGCTCTGTTTGACATGAAGTGGGACTCTATTCCAAAGGTATGGTAACCTCTGGGAGACAAATCAAGTCCTATTAATGTCATATACCAGGTTAAGGTCTTTAGAGTGAGTAACCCATATACCTTTTGACTTACGGAGATGCAGCATTTCCAATAAAGCAGGGTCAGAGATTGCCTTGTATACAAGGCAGAGATTGCCTTAGCATAGTCTGTATGAAACAGAATAAAGTGAAAGTGATTTCAGATGACCCACATAGGACAGATGATGAAAACCTAGAATTTTGCTTGTGAAGAACCTTTATGGCCTCTACAATTGCTGCAGGGGATTGGAATGATACATAGCAAAAAGGACATTGTACTCAATTATTGTCCTGATGAGGGAAGAGTATAGGGAAGTTATAACTTCTTTTTTTTCTGGAGGCATTGCCCTTACTTATGAGATAAACAATATAGAATGCCCTTCTTACCACTGTGGAGACATGGCGGTTAAAGGTGAGGTTGCTGTCAACTTGAGTTCTCAAGTCTCTCACCACTGAGTGAGTACATAAGGTATTACTATTGATGTGGTAGTTAGCAGGAACATTGCCCTTACTGAAAGGAATGATAATACATTTTTTGCATTGCCTTTAAGGCCATGACTCGGGCTCACTCCATTTCTCTACTCTACCCCCTTTCCCACCCACCCCAGAATACATTACATTTTGTGCTAATCATTAATAAGACCCTCTCCCTTACCAGCTCACCCTCCTCTCACCCTAGACCAATCACATACTATATTCTCATACTCTATTTTTAGCTCATCAACTCTTCAACTAATATAATTCCTACTTCTGCTCCTCAACCAGTAATATTACAACATGATCCTACCTCTCTCTATATGCTTTCTACTTTTCTAATACTACCTCACATCATACAGCACTCCACTAAAACCACTACAACTTTCTCCAACCTCTATTCACAACAATATATCCCCTCAATCACCCTACTCATTTAAAATTGCTCCCTCTAGCCTTTCTACCTCAAATTCCTCCTTCCCCAAAATCAAAATCCCCTTATTGCTCAACTACCCCTAAATATAGGCCAAAATATTACTTCCTTCACGCCTCTGTCTCTACCTCAACTCATCCTTCTAACATCATGCTACTGTCTAGAGACATTCAACCTAATCCTGGACCAAATCCCCCTCCTTTACTAATAATATTACTTCCATACCAACCACACCTCATCCAAACCTCCCCAGTAAATACTTATCTTTATACTCCATGAGTATCCAAAGCATACTTAAAGTAACATAATTCCATTTTTGGATGTCTGTTCACTCCCCTGATATAATAACACTCACTGAAACTTGGCTGAAACCGCATATCTCTAACAAAGAGTTCCTCCCCCCAGGTTATAACATACTATGTTTAGCTAGAACAACGAAAAAAAAGTGATGGATTAGCTATATTATGTTCCAACCACCTTACATTTTTACCCTTACCAAACACTCCCGCATCATTCTCCCCAGCTGAACTCCTCATTGCTAACTGCAGAATTAATGACCATAATAAAATAACTATAGCTGCAATATACATACCCCAGGTGACAACATCACCTTACTAGAACATATCCTCTCTTGGCTCACACTAAATATACCCAACAAAACCATTCTCCTTTGGGATGTCAACCTCAATTCATTATCACTATTCTCAGATAGTCCAAACTCATATATCAACTTGCATGGTTTCTCACAACTTATCTCCACTCCTATCCACACTTGCAAATCTGGAAAAAACACACACAAAAGGAGGTTCACCACAGCCAAAGTATCGTAATTTCCAAAATAAAACTCCAGTCTTCACTTCGAGAGTTTTAATAGCACTTAAAAACAGGATCCAACAAACCAGTGAGCACTTTCACGTATAAAAACGTTTCATCAGACTTCAATGTTTAGCATAATCTCATAGTTATTTTATAACCGTGACCCAATCAACTGAACTTCCAATCAAAATACAGGATACAAAATTCAAATTCAAAAACACCCTTTTATGGGTCACTGCCTCTTAAAAATCATTTAAAATATACATCTTATTTATATAAAAATCATATATAGAAAACATGTTATAAGGGTTTATCAGTTAAAACATAGCCCTATATATGATATATCAAATAAAAATAATAATAATAAGCATATAAGGGTATATCTAAGCTATAGTTTAAGACATTTTAATGTTTATATGGTCGTGCCGCTAAAAACGGTTTAAGTGATATTCTATCGTTAAGGCCATGGGCTGTGTGTGCCTGCAGCCTCATAATCCATCTATTTTCTTGGCCTTCTGTGTAATTTTTTATATCACCTAACCTATTGGTTTTCTTGATTAACTCTAGGACTCTGAATTTAAACTTATGTGTCGTGCCATTATTAATAACATGTTTCGCTAATGCATTATTTATATTCTCTTTATTGATGGCATATAAGTGTTCTCTAATTCGTTCTCTTAAGCTCCTATTAGTTTTACCTACATAAAATGACAAACATATCTGGCATTGAGCCAAATAAACTAAATTCCTGGACTTACAATCAGCATAAAAATTGTATTCTCTTCCATTATCTGGATGAATAAACTTACTGTCATTTACTATATGTATGCATTGATTGCAAGTACTACAAGCGTAGGTTCCTATTCTCTGTGAAGGTATATTCTCATCACATTTTACCTCATAGCATAATAATCTTTTTAGTGATTTCATATTCCTGTATGTAATATTGGGAGTATAGTCAACTAACTCCTGTATTTTCTCATCCATCATTAGTAAATTCCAATTATTGTTTATAATCTTTCTAATTTTAAAATTTCTATTAGTGCATGGAATAACTAATCTATTTTTTCTTTTCTCTTTCTCTTCACTTATATCCATTTCATTTCTCTTTAAATTGCCATGTCTATGTAGGAAAGGGCGACCCTTTCCAGTTCTGTGTTTGATACTATCAACAAAGGTTGCTTCTATTTCACTTCTCTTATAGCCTCTTTCCAGAAAATTCTCTGCTAATACTATTTGTTGTTCTTGATATCTATTCTCTTGTGTCGTAAGTCTAGATATTCTATAGGCTTGACCTTTCAAAATATTAGGATAAATATGGCGTGGGTGCATACTGTCATGATGTAACAAATTATTTCTCCAACAGGGCTTTCTATACATATCAGTATCAATACCATCAATGCCTTTCGTTAACCTGATGTCCAAAAAATCTATTGTTGTTAAAGAATGTTTACATTCAAAGCTCAAAAAACTTGTTGTACCATTTATATATATTAGAAAATCATTCAGTTCCTCATTAGTACCACCCCATACCAATAGCACATTGTCAACGAAACGTGCATAGTACTTGATATGTTCATTAAGTAAAATGTTGGTTAATACATATGTGCTTTCCCAATATGCTAATACCAAGTTAGCATATGAGTTGCAAATCTACCAACTCCATGTCTCATTGACTGGATACTTGTCTCTAATCCACACAAATACCCCTACCCTGAAGCACTACCTGACTCACTAAATGATGGTTCTCCAATAAAAGTACGAAGATTCTCCCCTCAATACACTCGACCACATAGATATATACAATGCCGCAAACTCTCAAACTTCCATCCTGAAACCTTCAATAACCTTCTCTCAGCAATTAACTGGTCCTTCCTAACCCATCTATCTCTAGATGAACCAGTATTTAAATTCAACTCCATATTCCTAAATATACTGAACTCCATTGCACCCTTAAGAACTGTAAGAGTTAAATCAATTAGTTCCCTCTGGTTATTACAAACCACAGGCTCCCTAATGCAAAAAAAGACAAGGCTTGGAAAACCTGGATCAAAACAAAATCTTTACATCTTCAAATGTATAAAGAACTTTGCAACCTTATCAAAAACACATCAATACTGGTAAAAAGAGCTTTATGCTAATCCATAAAGCTCTTACATGACCAACCCCAAAAAATTCTGGAACTCCATAAATCAAATATTACACCCGGGTAACCCCTTAATGCCTAATCCATGCCCAAACGATACCCCACTAGAAACAGCATCTATATTTAACAACTACTTTATAGACTGTATCAATAAGCTGACACAAATATCCAACTCTGACTCTAACTCTACCAACATTCCTAACTTCTCTACCTCCCCTACATCTAAAAATAGTTTCTCACTCAAAACTGTATCAACTACCTATATTAAACACCTACTTTGCAAGCTAAAGCCTTGCTCCTCCACTGCAGATCATCTACCTCCACTCTTCCTTAAATTGGCAGCTAACTCAATAGCTTTTCCTATCTCTCTTCTTATCAACTGCCCTATTACTGAGTTCAAAGTTCCCAAACTCTCATCGACCTACAGACCTCGCTTTTAACTAAACTAGAAATCACATATAACAATGTTTCCAGATCTGCTGCTAATCAGAACAAAAATTCCTTTCACCGTATCTCTCTTAACATCCACAACCGGTTAGGACTTCCCCAACGACTACTTCTTTCTTAGATGTGGGTCATACATTCCATTCTATACAAGCCCCCCTTCTGTCCTGATATCTCCTCACTTGTCTCCTTATATACCCCGCTTAGAACACTATGAAGCTCTGACCAAAATCTTCTGCAAATATATAAACCAAAGAGCACTTTTGGTGAAATTTTGTACAGCTACTCCCCTCCCGTCTCATGGAACAATCTTCCTCTGTCCATTGGAAGTATAAACTACCCACAACAATTCAAAACTGGTCATAAAAACTTTCTATATAGCACTAGGACCTGCCATTGCAAATACACTCCTTGAACTGTTTAGCCTCACCCTGTCATGAATTCTTATTACCTCTACTGACCCCTTACATAAAATCTCTTCTAAGTCATCACATATCCAAACTACCTTTCTCAACCTGCCTCTCTAAACCCTATCCCCTCTGCCAATCCTGCATTATCCTTACTCCCTCCATCTCTCCTGACTGCTAAAGCTCCAGTGCTACTACCTACATTACTGTTTATGATATGCCTATTGTTCCAAGAGATTAAAGGTTCTCATTATATTTCATACGCTAAATATACAAGTGTATGCACTTTACAGCTTTTCTTCTGATTTAAACCAAATGACTATACTGTAAATGCCGTTTTTGCCTTTTCAAACTCATGCAGCTTTCTGACCTGTGACCTAAATTGATTGATCATTTTCAACTGTAAACCTGAGATCTTCTATTTTACATTGTTGTATGTAACTGTGATACTCTTCTAATTCTTGTATTTGCAAATATTTCATAGTTTCATAGGTTGGTACTAGGCTATCAGCCCTAGGGCCTATACAAGCCTAGCCATAACAATTCCCTGGCTATTTCTTCCCACACTATTTACTTCCCTGGACCCCTGTCTAGCAGGGCGACTGACGTGATCCCCGGGGTGAATTTCCTTTTTCTCATCCAATCGTCAAGGTTCCTTTTGAAGAGGGCCAAAGAGGCACTCTGCTTGACATGTATGGGCAATCTATTCCAGAGTCTGGGGAGTCTCTGGGTCAGGAAGCTATCCCTCCAGCATGTTTTGTTTATTGTGATGACATGGTTTAGATCCCTGGAGGGTGTGGCTCTGAGGGATTGGGATTTCTTTAAGTGTAGCATGTCCAACAACTCTGGGTTTGACATGGCCTTGTATGTTAAGCAGAGATCGCATCTGAGTAGACGATATGCGACATAGTATAGCTGGAGTTTTTTAAGGCGGTTAGCGTAGGGCATCTGCTTTAGGCCTGTGATTCTTTTAGTAAGGTATTTATGTGGCCTTTCCAGTTGTTGCAGATGTATTGAGAGGTACATACCAAACGGGGCATTGTATTCTATAATGGGTCTAATGAGGGATGAGTACAGTGGGACAATGACCTCCTTTTTTCTGGATGAAAAGGCCTTAGTGATGAGGTGTGCCACATAGAAGGATTTCCTGACTGTTGTGGCGATGTGGTTATTGAAGCTGAGACCACTGTCCACCTGTGTCCCTAAGTCTCTTATCATACTTTTGGTGTTTAGTGTACTGCCACCTATATGGTAATTCACGGATACATGTTTTTTCCCAAAGCGGATAACTATACATTTCTTGGCATTGAGCTTGAGCCCATGGCTGTGGCACCAAGCATCTGTTTCTGTAAGGCCCTTTTGCAGAGTATCCACATCATTTGGGGATTCAATAATGGCTCCCAGTTTGCAGTCATCTGCGAACTTTGTTAGCCAGAGTCCCTTAGTGTTGGCCTGTACTTCAGAGAAGTAGATGCCAAACAAGAGTGGTCCCAGGACTGAACCCTGAGGTACTCCACTTGTCACTTGTCTGGAGCTGAATTTGGAGTCGGCTACTTTTACAGTGTGGGTTCTATCAGTAAGCCAGTTAGCAACCCATTGGGTGACGTAGGGATTAATGCCCAGCTTAGTAGTTTATCTATGATTCCAGAATTGGGGATGGTGTCAAAGGCCTTGGCAAGGTCTAGATAGGCTGTGTGGACCACCTTACCCTTGTCCATGACTCTGGAGACTGATTCGAAGAAGTCAATCAGGTTCAGGAGACAAGATTGGCCCTTCACGAACCCAAACTGGGTGGGGTCCAGTGTTTGAAGGTTGCCAATGTTTTTGTTTATAAGTTCCATGATAATATGCTCCATGGCCTTGCAGATAAGGCTTGTCAGACTGATGGGACGGTAGTTTCCGGGATCCATCCCCCCTTGTGGAGTGGGATAACTGTAGCTCTGCACCACTCAGTGAGCACGAAACCTGAGGTGAGGCTATGATTAAACATGACACTTAGATGAGGTGCCAGTTCATATTGTAGTTCATGTAGTACACAGCCTGGGATGTCATCTGGTCCCATGGATGCTGTATTCTTAGCTTTGGAGAGTGCATTTTTTACCTGTGTGGCCTTTATTACCGGAATTTGGCAATCTTCCGGTATTGAGACGGGCCATTTAGGGGATGAGAGGGGGGTGAATTTGGCACTGAATCGATCTGCCAGGATATTGGCAATATCCTTGGGATCAGTATATTTAATGCCATTCTGTTTTAGCTCAGAGCAGATCTAAGCATTGCCATTTAGATTCTTGACATAGTTATAAAATGCCTTGTGGTTGTCTTTGGAATCTTTGGCAATTTTATTTTCGTAACTATCTTTGGAGGATTTTATGAGGGATCTCAGTTTCTTACTGTGGCTGGAAAGGGAGTTTTTTGCATCCTGGAATTTTCCTCTTTTCTGCAACAGTTTCTTCCTTTTGTTGTAAAGTTTGTTTATGGTAGGGGACCACCAGATTGGCTTCCTTTTTTTGGATGAGAGCATCTTGGTTCTATTTGGGATGGCACGATTCATGTATGAGTGGATGTGCTCATACAGTGCCTTAGTGTAGGATTCAGCAGTTGAACTTTCAGTTCCTGTCTACATGGGTGTCATGAAGTTTGTCACTTCTGACTTGAGTAGCATGAAGTTGGCTTTGGAGAAGTTTTTTATGGAGGTTTCCTTACTGGGGGTGGGAGTGGGATGTGGATGTTAAGGGTGATTAGCTTATGGTCAGACCTGACTAACGAGGGGGTGACCATAGGTGTGGAGCATCAATTTCCCATGTTGGTAATGACCAGGTCTAGGATATTGGAGCCCCTGGTGGGACTATGGATTAGTTGATCCAGGGCGCTGGAATTTATGAATTCCAAGAACCGTTGGGTAAAGGTGTTGGTACATGAGTAGTTTTCCCAGTTAATGGCAGGGTAGTTAAAAATTACCCAGTATTAGGGTGTTTGGTTCTATCTTAATATTTTCCAGTATGTTTAGAAAGGTGTAGTGAGAATCTTGGGTATGGTGGGGGATCTGTAGCAAGCTACAATTTGGATTGCAGTCTTACCTAGTGTTAGTTACACCTGGAGAATTTCAGACGCATTGTGTTGGGCAGCTAGCCTGGTGGTGTGAATATCCTTGGTGAATATTGACACTCCTCCACCTTTAGTGTTTCGGTCCTGGTTTGGTGGCCGAAAAGTGTGGTAAGAGTTGTAGCCTGGTATTGCAGGTGTGCTCTCTGGAGCCTTGAACCAGGTCTCAGTTACTGCACAGATATCGATGTTCATTATTTTTAGGAATGCCTTGAGAGACTGCATTTTGAGGTTTAGACTTCTAGCATTGAGTAGCATTACCTTCAGATTTTGCATGCTTGTACCTGTTATGGTGGTGGTTTTGTCCTTTGAACTTTGCCTAAAAAAGGCACTATAGGGGTGGCAAGAGCCTTAGCCAGTAACCTGAATCCCAGGGGCGATAGGTGCAGACCATCTCTGGCAAAGCAACGTGGCCTGTCAATCATGTCATCCCAGGCAGACAGATACTGGATCCCCTGTGAATGACACCAGAAGCTTAGCCAATTGTTGAAGTCAATCATTTTGTCCTTATATTGTGGTATCATTCTGAGCGAAGGCAGGATGCTACTCAGGGCTAGGGTCATACCTGCCTGGGCCACATGATTCAAGAGCTCTTCCATATCTCCTTTCCTGTAGTCCAGGGAGGTACGTCTCAAGTCATTCACTCCAACATGGACAATGACAGAGTCATATTTGTACTTGTTGTGGAGTGGCTTGAGTGCATGCGTTATGTGGCGGATCCTGGCACCCGACAGGCAGCTGATTGTAATTTTCTCCTTGTTCAACCTGGTGAGAGGGACATCAGTGTGCCGGACTATAGAGTCACCTATGACTAAAGTGTTAGGTACATTGTCTTGCCTTAGGGGCTGTTGCTGGGTGGCACACTGATGTTGTGAACTATGTGACACTTTGGTTGTGATTGGTGTTTGTTTGCGTTTCAGCTTCAGAGGTCCTTGTTGCTTGGGCAGGTTACAGTTAAGGGCCTCTGCATATGTGGATTTAGTGTTGCTATATGTGGATGTTGGTGGTGTGGGTTTAGAAGGGCTATGTGTTGCTTGAGGTGTAGTGTGGGTATTTACCTTCTCCTCTTGACTGTCTAGCACAATGTTGGGTGGAGAGAGCTTTGCTTCCATTTTGGCTATGTAAGTGCATCTCTCACAGGTTGTAGTGTTGGGTGGTAGGAGGAGAGGGTTGTCTGTGTACATGAGGCAATTGCTGCATTGCCCCAGTATGCCCAGATTCACCAGGTGGATAGGAGAAATCACCGGAAGCTGACCGTTGGACATGCCTGGTTTGGTGCTTTTTTTTTTTTTTTTGTAAAGTACAGGAGCTGTTTTTCCTTACCTTAGCAAGGTACTTTGCAGTTATAGGCTGTTTAGTGCCTATATTAATTTCTCCTTATTAACAAGGAGAGTTGAGTGCTTGTATCAGTTTAAGGCTTCCTAGTGCTTTCCAGCAGGTATTAGAGAAAGTGCTAGTCACAGGGATGCTTAAAGGTAAGATGAAAAAAAAATGCACACTGCAGTGTGCACTAAAGAAGTTAGATGTGAAAGTAGGTAACTTAAGTTTTACCTCTTTAAAAAGTTAAGGTTTAGTGGAGAGTTACTATTTTTAAAACAGCAAGATGGGTTGAAAGGGGTGGTCACTTTTGTATTCTGGTACTATGGAATACAGTAGGATGGCCAATAAATTTAAATAGTTGAAGGGGAGGGATTTCAAAAATGATGATTTTGTGATTACTCACACAAGCCAGTGAAAGTAGAGAGGAAATGAGATATATGATCAGATTAACATAAGAGGCAGGCAACTAGAAAGACAGTGGTATTTAACAAGACAACTGTAACTGGGTGAGAGGGCGGGAAAAAAATTCTGCCTGAGAGAGAGCTGTGGTCTCTTTTGTAGTTTTAATATGCTGTTAAAGCAGAATGCAAGTAAAACACAAGGTAAAGAAAACAAACCGCAGTATTCAAAATATAGAAAGGCAATAAAGTAATACAAAATACAAAAAATAAAAGCAAACTAACCTTTCCTTCACAGCAAAGTGTAGCAGAGTCTGGATGAGCCTTTCTGTTATTGTACTACATTATTGTTTATAATTGTGGAGCTTTTCTCACCGGACCTCTACTGAAAAAGGGCATTCGCTCAGTCGGACTACCCTGGTCAACAAATGTGAAATAAATAAAATAAATAAATAAAATTACTTTGGCACCAATCATTTGTTTGTGTAAGACCATCTTGTAGGATGTTGACATCATTTGGAAACTCTATGACTGCTCCCAGTTCGCAGTCATCAGCAAACTCTGTCAGCCACAGACCTTTAGTTTTGCTTGTACTTCAGAGAAATAGATTCCAAACAGTAGAAGTCCCAGAACTGATTCATGTGGAACACCCCTATTATAGGTCTGCTGTTTTAGGTGGATTCCCCTATTTTGACTATATGTGTTCTATCAGTGAGCCAGTTAGTGACCCATCTAACAATATAAGGGTTGATGCCTAGTTGGGTGAGTTTGTCAATGAAGCCTGAGTGGGGGATAGTGTCAAATGTGTTGGCTAAGTCTAGGTATGCTGTATGCACAAATTTCCCCTCATCCAGGGCCTTGGTGACTGTCTCGAAGAAGTCCACCAGGTTTAACAGGCATGATCTCCCTTTGACAAATCCAAACTGAGTAGGGTCAAGTGTTCAGAGACTACCTATATCTTTGTTGATAAGGTCCATTATGATTCACTCCATAGCCTTACAGATAAGGCTAGTCAGACTAATAAGTAATATAGTTCCCAGAGTCAGTGGAAGCACCACCATTGTGCAAGGGAATAATGGTGACTGTTTTCCACTCAGCTGGGATGAAGCCAGTGTTTGGACTATGATTGAAAAGAGTACCAAATGGTGTTGCTAATTCTTCTTGGAGCTCATGTAGTACACAGCCTGGGATGTTATCAGGTCCCATAGATGCTGTGTTAGAGCTGTAGAGAGGATGTTAATGACCTGCTCTTTAGAGATATAAGATAGGGAACAGGTGGGAAGGATGACATGGGGTACGTGTGGCAGGGACAGGGGAGTAAAGTTTTCACAGAACCTGTTGGCCAACAAGTTAGCTATGTCCACAGGCTCAGTATATGTGGTATTATTCACTACCAGTCTGGCAGAATTCTGGGCCTTTCCTTTTTATTTATGGATGTAACTAAAGGATGCCTTATGGTTGTCTTTAGTTGATGAAGCTAATTTGGATTCATACAAGGTGAGATTTTTGCTTAACGAAAAACTTTTATATAAAGAATCTGTCTTCATTTTAAAATATGATGCAATGATCCCCACAGGGTTAAATGTGGAAGTTAAGTGGAGCTGTTTTATTTAATTATTTAATTTTATAATTGAATAATTGATTGTTTGATTGTGTATATAAAGTACTGTTTGTGTGCTGTATTTTATTACTACTTGAAGGTTTTATACCAAGTGCTAGAGAATAAAATGGTGGATCTGTGCCAGTGGTTTTGTATTTCTTTCGTGTGGGGAGTTGTTTGTAATTTGGATTCATAGTTTGCTTTGGAGGATTTCATAAGAAGTCTTATTCAGTTATTTAAGCTGATGAGGGAGTGTTTCCAGTTTAGGGCTCATTTCCTCTTACTCTTAGATAGCAATTTCTTCCTTTTATTGTAGAGCCTGTTAATGGCAGTTGTCTACCAGGCAGGTTTGCTCTTCCTTGAGGAGCTTGTTTTGGTCCTATTAAGTGTGGCCGAGTCAATGTAGTTATACAAGTGTTTGTATAAAGCATTGGTGTAGAACTTGGCATAGTTGCCAGTTCCATCTGAGGGGAAGGGTACAGACAAGCTATTTATACCATCCTGTAAAATGTTATAATCTGCTTTGGAGAAGTTTTTTAGTTTAGTTGTTGCTAGGGGGGGCTCAGGTTTGATAGTTACTACAAATGAGACTGATTTGTGGTCAGATCTCACCAGGGAAGACCTCACAGTGGGGGTACTACAGTTAACGAAGTTGAGGAACCTTTGGCAAATGAGTTTGAGCACGAGTAATACCCAGTCAATGGATGGGTAGTTAAAGTCACCAAAACCATGGTGTTTGGATGTATCTTGATAGACTCAAGTAAATCTAAATAGGCAGAGTTGGTGTTCTGATTCATGGATGGGGTCCTGTAGCTGGCAATGACCTGAACAGGTGTCCTACCAACAGTTACTTGCACCTGAAGTATCTTCAGGGAATCATGCTGTTTGACCAATTTGAAGGTGTATGAAAATTGATACACCACCTCCTTTAGTTTTCATGCCTTAAGTTTGTGGTCTGAATGAGGGGAAGGATGTGTAACCCAATATGGCTGGGGTGCTCTCCACAGCCCTGAACTAGTTCTCCGTGACTCCACAAATGTCTTCCAAAATGAGGACTGCTTCCAGCGAGTGCAATTTTGTGTTAAGACTCCTAGCATTTAGCACCATAACTTTGAGGTTGTTTTTAGATAGAGTTTTTGCTTTGGAAATTTTATCCTTGAGACACTGCCTAAAAAAGGCACTTTGGGGGTGGCCAGAGCCTTAGCCAGTAGCCATAATTCCAGGGGTGACAGATAAAGACCATCTCTGGCAAAGCATCGAGGTCTGTCGATCATGTCATCCCAGACTGACAGATACTGGATCCCCTTAGAATGACACAAGAAACTAAGCCAATTATTGAAATTAATCATTTTCTTTTTGTATTGAGGCATCATCCTAGGTGAAGGTAAACTGCTGCTTGAGGCTTGGGACATACCTGCCTGAGACACATAGTCCAAGAGCTCAGTCATGTCTCTCTTCATATAGTCCAGAGAGGTACATCTTAAGTCATTCACACCAACATGGACTATCAAGGAGTCATAACAGTACCTGTTGTTGAGAGACTTGAGTGCATGTGTGATATGGTGTATCTCTGCACCTGACAGATAGCTGACTGTGACCTTTTTCCTTATTCAGCCTGGTGAGAGGGACATGTGTGTGTCTAATGATAGATTCACCTATGACTAATATGTTCTAATATGTTTGGTTTTGTGGTTTGCCTTAAGGGCTTGACGGGTGAGACACTGGTATGTGAGCTATTATGTGTTATTGTGTTCTGCAGGGGAAATATTATGTGTCGCATGCTTCTGTTTGGAAGGTCTCTGGTGTTTAGGCATGTTTCTTGTGAGGACATTCACATATGTAGGTATGTGTGATGTAGGTTTGGGTGGAGTAGGAGGTGAGGTGTGCATGCTGACACCTGCTCATTGTCATGTGTACTAACTGGTGTGTAAGACAGCATGGATTCAAGGTTCTTGATATAGCTGCATCTCTCATGTGTTGAGTTTGTGTGGACTAGGAGTAGAGGGTTGTCGGTGAACATGAGGCAGTTGGTACACTGCCTCAGGATGCCCATGTCAACCAAGCTGGCTAAGGAAACTGTGCGAAATTGTCCGTCCATAGTGTTAGGTAAATTTATATGGTCAGAAAAAGAGGTCACACTTAGGAATGACTAGTGCGTGAGAGGTGTGTTGGTACCTCTGAGGCTAGACATAACATTCCACCTGATAGTGGAGCAGGGCTGCAAAAAACCTCTGGAGGACCACAAGTTAAGTGCTAAGGGAAAACTTAACAAGCAATGCATTTGCGTCTATACCACCAACGGTAACCACTGCTATGTGAAAGTGCACGATGATGCGCTACACACAGACAAGTACAAACACAGGCTTTAAACAAAACAAGAAATAACCTTTTTAACTCAAACTAGCCAATAAAGATACTCTCTCTGAGCACTACTCCAATCACCCTCGATAAGATGGTACCCAGACAGCCCTCTCCTCCCACAAGGGTGCAGATGGGCCTTCACTTACAAGGATGGCTTGAATTTATGCTCAGAAGTTACAAAACAGACCCAGAAACAACAAACCTGGAACTGGGCTATGCTACAGCTGAACTAGTACAATATACAGTAAAATGTAGCAAACACAGACAATTCAAGAGTGCAAATACAAATTAAACATGCAATATAAGAGCAAAAGCAAGCACTTATAATTAGTTGGAAGCAATGGATGCATCAGATCATTTTGTAGCTCAGTGAAGAGCTGGTTTTAATGCTCAAGTGATACCAAATAGTCTAGATTCAGAGTGTCTGAATCTAGCCTTGCTATAAAATGCAGAAGTCCTAGAAATTCAAAGTGCATAAAATCACAGCCACAACAGCAAAAAAACAATTTAAATAAAGCAGCAATTCACCAGCAGTTCCCAGCTTAGAAGGGTATAGGCCACACTCTCCCACCATAAGGGTCTAGAACACAAACCTTCCTAATGTAAAACAACTGGTTTTAGAGCCCATGTGCTTAGGCCAGAACTAAGACACTTTTGAAGACAGACATAATAGGCCTTCAACCAGCAATTTCCAGCTTAGAATGGTGTACGCTATCCTCTCCTGTCACAAGTGTTTAGACCACAAATCCTCCCAATGTAAAGTAACTGGTTTGGAACCCAAGTGCTTAAACCAGAATAAAGACATTTAGAATAACACACACACAATAGGCCTTCACAAGCAATTTCCAGCTCAGATGGGTGTAGGTCACATTCTCCCACCACAAGAGTCTAGACCACAGCTCTCCCAATGTAAAATAACTGGTTTGGAGTCCAAGTGCTTAAGCCATTACTAAGACACTTTCAGAATAACAGACACAATGAGCCTTCAACCAGCAATTCCCAGTTTAGAAGAGTGTAGGCTATTCTCTCCTGCCACAAGAGTTTAGACCACAAATCCTCCTAATGTAAAATAACTGGTTTGGAACCCAAGTGCTTAAACCGGAACAAAGACACTTAGAACAACAGGCACAATAAGCCTTCACCCAGCAATTCCCAGCTTAGAAGGGCAGGGACCACCCTCTCCTCCCACAGGAGTGTAGACTGCAGACCTTCTTAATGTAAAATAACTGGCCTGAAGCCCAAGCCCTTAAACCAAAACTGAGAGACTTAGAGTATCAATTACAATTTCATCAGGCAACTAGCATGCAGTAATAAATGCAGCAGAATAAATGCAATTGAACACTTTAAGAACAAGCAACAAAAGCAAAAATAAAGTACTAAAGTAGGAAGAGACACACACATACAGTAAAAGCAGCTGAAAAGATTTGTTTCTTTTTTTTTAATCAGGCTACTAACAAGCAGTAATAAATGCATGTGAATCATAGTCATACTGAATCATTCGTTATACTCCAGCTCCTTTATTCCTTTCAGTCTCTGACAGCTCTACTTTACCTTTCTTCCTTCCTTCCAGCTTAATCTGTCTTTCACTGTATGGGATGCCAGAAATGGGCACAGTATTCCAGTTGCACCTTTAGAATTGTTCTGCACAGTGCATGGAGGATATAGGTATTTTAACTCCTCTCTCCCAATTATGTAATATTGACATGCTGGTGACCTTAACTGTTGCCCTGTTGTCATAACATACTATTTGTGTGATTTGTAATCATAATTAATACTTGCCATTATTGATTTGCTTTTGATTCCATATTTTGTAGAAACAATCAAGAAACTGAAATAAAAGGGCTTCCAAGATGACTGCACACTAACAGCTTAATTTCAGCTCTTCCAGTGTGAAAACAGAAACTCAGAAAAGACAGCCAGTGAACTTGTCTTTTTTTAAAACACCTGTATTGAATTATCACTTGTGACATAGGCAAATTTATATTTATATAAAAGTAATCAAACTGTATTAGCAAGTTCACATTTACAAACATTACACTTCATATATATTGATATATATCATATAACCTAAGCAACATTGCATAAATTATTCAATTCCTGCCCTTTTTTAAAACAAGAAACATATTTATTAAGCCATCATTTATGACACAGGCAATCATACATTTATATAAATGAAAACAAGCCACACTGACACAATCCTAGTTGCAAGCATTTTATATCACAAACCATACTGACACACTCCCAGTTGCAAACATTATATATCAATTATAACCTACCCAATTATTTTCAAACATTACATGGCTCATTTAAGTCCTGCCTTCTTAGATTAGGTTCATAGATTAGTACTAGGCGAACTGCTCTTGCGAGCCATTTTAAGCCTAGCCAATTATCCCCCTGTGAGATTCAAACCCTGTACCTTGTGTTTGTAAGGCAAACACCTTAACCATTAGGCCACCCTCCCAACCCTTTTAAGTTCATTCCTCACCTGTGTGTATTGTTCCCACAATTCCCATTTTTCCTATGTATAGTTTTTTTCTAAAAATCGCAATTCCAGTTGTTTTATCGATATTCACTATTTTTAGTATAGTAGATTTAGATTTTGATTTCCATTTTCTAGTAAGTTCTTTTTTGGCAGTCACCATAATTAGACACAACAAGGCCTTACCATGTCTAGGCAATTCCAATTCTGTATCATAGCTCAGAAAAATCATCTCCCTTGTCACACCAATCTGCCATTTAGCATCTCTGACAGTGCATCCTGCAGGGAATCCTTAAAGTCTGCCAACTCACCACAATCCCAGAAAATATGTTTCCAGTTACCACTTTCTTACCTGTCACACCTCCAACTTTTGCTGTCTACATGAGGAAAAATTCTCTGGAGTCTACACGGAGTATAAAATATCTATATAAACACTACCAAGCAAAAAATTCTAAATCTTTGAGATTTTGTTGCGTATTTGGGAGACATACATATATCTTCCCATTGTTTCTTTGTGAATTGCTTATCCAGTCTCTCTTCCCAATCTTTTCTAACCTCCTCTGATTGATTCTTACAGTTATCATACAATATTTTATATGGTCTACTAATTATTCTTTTTTAATTGCAGCTTCTGTTCTAGATTCTACTAAAAACCCTACCAGTGCTGGTCTTTCATTTAGGACTCCCTATTTATTTCTCTTTGCTTATACTCTGATATCAGTCCTTGATAGGAAAGGCAATCTCTAGCCTGCAGTCCAAATAAATTCTTAGTGTCTTCCCACTTATGATCTTTTCCTTAGTTATTTGCTCCCAGTACCTTGGTTCCTTTGCCAGTTTTCTCCAATAAATTCCAGCCCCCTCTTGCCTATTGGATATATCCCTAATTGCAGTCATACCTATTGGCAGAATCTCCCTTCTCAATTCCCGTGTTGGCTTAGTTCTTACGATACTTTCTGCTACTTTATATATATAATATTCTGTATGATTATTGTTATTCTCCTTAAAGGCCTGCATTCAAAATCCCAGTCTCTTCTTGTTTCTTGAGCTTCACCCCTGTTTCATCATCATCACTTTCCACTTTGAAATATAGTTTTCTGCTTCTGCTATGTATACGAGCCTTAACTGTGTAGCTCTGAAATACTGCTTCAAATCGGGTAATCCCAATCCGCCCTGTTCTACTGGAAGAATCAGTTTATCCCACTTGAATCTTCCTTTCTCCCCCTCCCAGATAAAGTCCTTCAGCTCTTTATTAATTGCTATCCACAACTTCTCTGGTTGATAAAAATATGCCTGACCTGTGTATAAGACTAAAGGGACTAAAAGCATTTTAACTGTTTGTATCTTACTATCCATATACATATAACACAGCTTCCAGTTTTCCTCAATTTTTGTATTTTTTGTTTAGTCTCTTCCCAGATATCCTTAGCTGCCACACCAGAATCATTTTAATCCATACTCCTAAATACTTATTTTTGTCTTGTCTGTATAAATATGGATATTGCTGAACCAATTAATATATGGATACATAATTGACCACTATTGCCTTTGATTTAACTTCATTAGTTTTGTATCCTGAAAATATATGAAACTGCCTCAAAATGTTCCACAACACTGTAATGTCTCTTTCTGGTTTTGTCATGTATAAAATAATATCAAATAGAGCCAGCTTTTCTGAAGTACCATACCAATTACATCCTTGAATTTCTGAGTCCCTTATTTCCTTTGCCAATGGTTCTAAATATAATGCAAATAACAAAGGAGAAAGACAACACCCCTGCCTGCTTCCTCTGCTCAAGCAGACATTATCAGAGAAGAACACACCCAATTTAATTTTCACCTCTGATCCCTCATATATCCTCCTAATCAACATTATATATTTTTCAGGAAATGCAAATGCTTCCATTGCACTGCTCATAAAATCCTAGCTTACTCTGTTAAATGCTTTCTCTGCATCAAGACCCACCAACAACAATGGTTTTGTCTTACATTCTGCTTCCCTCTGGATCATCAGTGTTCTGTTAATGTTGTCAAATATTTGCCTCCCCTCCACAAAACCACATTAATCCATAGCTATCAATTTTGACATTACTTTTGCCATTCTTTTAGCCATTATAGACATGAATACTTTATAATCATAGTTTAGTATTGAAATGGGCCTGTATGAAGCTGGATCTGATGGATCGTTACTCTCTTTAGGTATTACAGCTACCACTGCTTTCTTCCAGGATGTTGGTAGATCTCCTCCTCTTAAAATACTGTTAAACAAAACCTTCCAGATCTTTATCAGTTTTTTTCCTTCCTAGCTTCCAAACGTCCACAGGAATACCATCTATCCTGGGGACTTTCCTGTAGATTGGTTATACACCACAATTTTTATCTCATTTCCTCCTATCCTAACCATTAGTAATTGAGCTTCATCTAGCTCTAACCTTGGCATATTTAATTATTCCACAAACATTTCCATTTGTATCTTTTCTTGATTTCTGTATTTCCCTGCTTTATACAGACGCTCATAGAATTTCTGAAGTATTTCTAATACCTATACAGGATCTCTTGTTATCTTCCTTGTTATAGGCTGCCTAAGCTTGATGATAGCCCTTTCTACTTTCTTTTGCTTGAGTTGTTATGCTAAAACATTTTGTGCTTTAGTGTTATTATCAAAAACAGTTGCTTAACAGCAGTCTTTCTAAACTTGTCTATATTATAGAGGTAATCCCTTATTTTCTGCTTAGCATTCTGCAGTTGATCCTCATCTTGTTCTGTGAGATTCCCCCTATTCTGCAATACTTTATTTGTCAGTTCTATTAAATAATTCTTGTTATGTCCTAACCATAGCTCCCTTTCTTTTATTTCCACCCTATTTTTAAACTCCACTTTAAATTTATCCCACTCTCTAGATATATTTTCAGAAGTAATTTCTATCCTCTCAAATAACTCCTGAATAATTTCCACTACCCATTCATTAAATTTCTATCTTTTCAACAGATAGGTGGGAAAGCACCAGTATCTCATTTTTATTTCATTACCCTATGTTTTTATTTTAGTTATTATTGGGACATGATCAAAATAGTTATTGGGTGTGTATCAAGACCTTCAATTAAATGCACATGCTCCTCTGAAGTGAACTTGTCTTTTTGGGTAAATTTTAGTACCTGGCTAGTAAGTGCACTGCCTGGATGCCAGCAAAAAAAGAAATTCAGAGGACCTGAAAGAAAAGCAATCACAAAAGGTGAGGAAAAATACTGACTGGGAAAAATTCTGCAGCTGTTCAGCAAAAGCAGTGCAAGCTCCAGCTTTGATGCAAGATGTGACTTCCAGTAACCTAGAGGAAAAAATAAGTCAAATGTACTCAGAGATTATTAAAATAAATGAAACATTGAAGGAGTATATCAACCCAGACAACAAAAGGATGGAAAAAATGGAAGAAGCTTGAAGCAGATATTCAGAGGAGGTAATAAAACTACAAAAATCAAGGTCAAAATGAAGAAAATGCGGCTGAGTATGACACTACTCAAGAAGAGCTGTTTCAGAAAATAATAAAATTAGAGGACAGAGCACATAGGGAAAGCCTGAGAATTTCTGCTGTACCAAAGAAGCTGGAAGGAACAGATTGTATTAATTTTATGAAAGCACAAATAAGCAACTGGTCTGGTATCCCAAAACAGAAGTTGTTAATTGAAAGTGCACATCATGTGTATGTTCCATACCTGGCCACGAGAAAGCAGCCAAGACCTTTATTGATAAAGATGTAATCCTACAAGCAGAAACAGTTGATTCTGACAAAACTGTGGCAGAAGGAAAGAGCACTAGAAGTGGGAGACAGTAGAGTGTTTGTGGAAAAAAATTACTGACTGTACAACAGGCAGAAGAGGATTAAATTTATTCTCATAATCAGGGAATGTTGAAAAACAGACAAGAGATTCAAGCTGCTGTGTTCAGCTATTTTCAGAATATTCTCTCTTATAGTGTCAAAATAATTTTTTGATGCTGAACATGCTAAGGAGGAAATACAAACGTTTGTCTAACAAAAAGTGAGCTATCAAACAGAAAAAAATTCTGCATCTTTTTCTTCTGATAATAAAGCCAACAGAGAGACTGTGCCAGTGAAACATTTTCCAATGTTTCAAAGGAAAATGCTTGAAAGACAGGAAAAAGGCATAAGTGTTGACTAGAAGAACCAGGAGTATGTTGGAAATGAAGCAAAGACTGGATTTGGGAGATGGAGATCAACAGGAAGAAAACCAGCAATTCTGAAATTGACAAAGAAATGTGGAGTTACAAACTATTAATTATATTTGTAAAACATAATAGAACAAGAACACCTGGAAATATTGGACTTATATGACCTTGTTAAACTTGTAGGGTCTCCAAAGCATATGCCCTACTTCATGTTATTAATGTTTGATAGAACACATTTAGGGGAGGGGAACAGGAAAGAAAGAGTTAACTGTAACTAAAACAATTTTTGTTCTTAACAGTAGTGTATATATATATATATATATATATATATATATATATATATATATATATATATATATATATATATAATGCATGGCATAACCTGCATTCTGTAATGTAAAGCTTTCTCAGTTATTTTCGAGTGTATTAGGGATACTAAAGTAAACAGGTGCCCTTGTTTTTCCCCTTCTTTCTTTCCCCTTGTTCAGTTTTAAAAATGTAGGCACTGTAATGTAAAAAGAGAAGAAAATTCTGGACAAAACAGCAAGATACCAGAAAAATCCATATGCTTTTTCTTACTCTTGCATAGGGGAATGACTGGATTAAGGCTCTTGGCTTGCTCTTGTGACAGGTTTTAAGGGAAAAAATACACTGGAAATAATAAAAAGTTTTCCTCAAGCAAATAAATGAGTGCATGTAGAAGAGGCACCTATCTGATTCTCATGTTTCTATAGTGATAACTTGATAAGGAACAATAAAATCAGAATATTTCTTTATTTTAATGTATAGGAGATAATGTTTTCTGAAAGCATTCAATAAAGATAAGACAAAAACAGACAGCACTTAGTGGAAATAGAAGCACAGTCTGTACCATGCATCTTATCATGGATAAACTTCCATATATGTTAATCTAAGTCTGGAAGTCTGGCTGTCAGTCTGGGACAATTGTTCCTATTAGGAGGTTTAAACTTAAATATTTGAAGGTGTACACAGTTTTGTGACTTAGTATTAAGTTAATAGATTTTAGGGATGTCCTGGTGGGTTTTTTTTTGTTTGTTTGAGGGTTTTTACCAAAACAAAGAGTTTTGTAAGATATGGCATGGTTTCAAATGGATATGACAAGAAACAACTGTATAAAAGATCAATCTGCCAAACATTTCTGTATGCATATAACACAAAAGCTGAAATTAGACATTAAAATAAAGCTGTTACACATAACAGGTGGGAATAATAACTTCCTAACATAAGTATACTTTCTATATCATCTTTAAATGTGAATGGTCTATAGATATATACAAAAAAGAAAGGAGTGAACTATATTACAACATGCAAAATGCAAATAGCTATGCTACAGGAGACAAACTTGGAAAAAACTGAGCATGTGAATTTGAGACGAAAGGATTTCAGGGTGATTATTCACAGAATATCTGGAAAAAAAGGAAAAGGGGAGTACTTAATTGCAAGAAGAGTTTCAATAGTGATAGAAGAAGAAAAATATAAAATAATAGTAGATTTGTAGTGCTAAAGGGCTACTGGCAAGGTGGCATGTGTTTATATTCCACCTAAAACTGTTATAATAGATCTTAAGAAAATTCTGAGAGAAATAATTAGCTTAAAGCAGGGAATATATGTTATTTATAGGTGAAGACTGAGATTTCATTTTCAGCAGTGAGAATGTATCTGGGGGGGGGGGGTCCAGAAAAGAAAATATAACAAAAGCAGGTAGATTTTTGAAGAAAGTTATGAAAATATTTGGCATGGAAGTCTGTTTTTTCCAGCTTCTTTGGTACAGCAGAAATTCTCAGTAGTAGGCATGCAGAGTAAATTTATATATTATTCCCAAAGGTAAAAAAATATATACTAAGCTAGACAGAAATTATATTTTACAGGAATATGTGAATTTAATTGAAAGTTTTGATATCCATCTAAGAACTATTTCAGATTATGGGCCAAAAATAACTAAAATGAAAGCGCCTGGTAGTGAAATAAAAATGCGACACTGGTGCTTTCCCACCTATCTGTTAAAAAGAGAGGAATTTAAGGGATGGGTAGTAGAAATTATTCAGGAGTTACCAAGGAAGATACAAATTTCTTCTAAAATATTGCTAGGGAATGGGATAAAATTAAAGAAGAGCTTAAAAATTGGGTGGAAATAAAGGAAAGAAAGAAAGATATGTTTATGAAGTAAGGATGCTGACAAGCTAGCAACACAGTTTTCTTGCTCTGCTATTCTATTTCTGACAGAAAATTTTATTTTTATAATAACATAAACCAATTTTTTGAATAAAATCAGTTACCTGATACTACCTAGAATGATATTATCTAAAAAATTCTAAATATTTGAAATTTTTCCTGTCAAATTATTCATTTGAAAGGTCTGTACCAGTAGTTGTGAAATGAGTCATTCAAAGACAATCTCTCAAGACTTGTCTTTAAAGAAAGAACTCCAATCTGTTCTTTCTAATATACATAAACTTTCTTTAAAGATGGACAGAATGGATATCAAACTTGACAGCTTTAAAGAAAAATATACTAAACAGATGGAACAGATACACAAGATTTTAAAACAACAGAAAACTCAGATATCTGGAATGGAAGATGCCTTTAATGACATAAAAGGCAGAGTATCCAAAGATGAAAACAACATTGAATTTCTACTGCAACAGAATACCTTATCACTAAACAAAATTGATGACTTGGAGAACAGATCCAGGAGAAATAACATTTGTATTTTTGGAATGCCTGAAAAAATAGAAGGTGCAAATATGGTCAACTTTCTTACTGCCTGGCTTCCTAAGACTCTGATTTTATCTGAAGCTATGTCATATGGTATAGAAAGAGTTTCTACTTCATCAGAAATAACTATTCACTGAGATCAGTTATTGTTAAGTTCTCTTCTCAAGACATCTCAAGACAAGGAGCTAATACTTAAAACAGCCTGGTCCAAATCTCCTACTAAACTGGATGACAAACTAATAAGATTTGATTATGACTATTCCAATGCTGAGATGACCAAAATGAAAAGTTTTTTTGCCTCTTATAAAAGAACCTAAGAAAAGACAGTTTAAGGTGCATTTGCTCTTTCCTGCCATGCTCAGAATATTACTTTGGGATGAAAGTAGACACTTTGAAGACTCAGACTCTGCACTGTCATTTTTAAAAACAAAAATAAATTCCAGACCAAGCTAAAGACATGGACTGGAACAATAGTACTTTGAAGAGACTAGCAGAAGTAAATACCTGGAAATCCAATGAGAAGAAAGAAACTAAAGGACAGATTATTCTTAGGTTTAGTATAACATTGATGTTAACTGTTTTAATAACAAAATTATTTTTCCATGTAAAATTTTACCAATTCAGTAACTGGGGATATAGGCGAAAGGAATGAAACAAGGATTCCCTTCTCTATAAGGTAAATAAATGTCACTTTTTCTTTTCCTCTATGTATTGCTAAACTAATAGTCTATATTTTATTTTCCATATTAAATATGTGTCTTAGCTTAATAAGTATTAAAAATTAACTCTTTAATAATAAGCTTTCTTTACATATATATCCTTGTTTCCTTTCTTCATATATGTGGCACTTAAATCCTAAAGTGATAGCTCATGATAACATAATGTAATAGCAAGTTGCTTACAGTACATTAAATAAGTGTGTTGTGAATGGACTGAAAGTTTATGGTATTTTTTAACGTTTAACTCTTAATTCACATGTCATGGATGATAGGAATATATGAGATGTTGTATGTATGGAATTTGGATTTGCTTTCTCTAAGAGATAACAGACTGTTATGCTGTTTATGAATGCTTTTTTACTAATATTGTGATAAAATGGTGGGTGTATGTAGTATGAATGAATCTGTTTTCTTCTTTTCCTATTTTTTTTTCTTTTTTCTTTTCTTTTTTTTTTTTTTATATAGTTATAGTCTTATCTGTGATGTTTTATGCCGGCTTATTCATTGGGGAGGATTAGAAGAGGAGAAATACAGTAGCGAAGACAATTTCTGTGTTTTAACACTGAGGTCTCACTTTGAAATCTGTCAGTTATTCTTTTGTTCTTCCCTCCTAGGATAGATATACAAAAAAAAGAAAGAGAGAGTGTATCAAATAGTTATAACAAAAAATAAAATGCTAACAAGAAGTGTTACAGCATATGTTCTTAAATAACAGGGAGCAGGTTGGTTTTAACCACTTATACAGCCTTCTTTCTCAGTGTAACATGAATGAAAGTTGTTTACTGATAGTGGTATTTCCGTCTCCCAGAGCAGGTTCTAATAGAATGTTTCTTTCCCACCCTTTTCTCTCAGGAGACAATTTATAGTTATTCTATAGTGTGTGTGTGTGTGTGTGTGTGTGTGTGTGTGTGTGTGTGTGCGTGCGTGTGTGTGTGTGTGTGCGTGTGTGTGTGTGTGTGTGTGTGTGTGTGTGTGTGTGTGTGTGTGTGTGTATGTGTGTGTGTAAGTAATACTGGATAAAATGTTGTTTTATGCTTGATTTTAACACACAAATTAAGTGCAAAATAGTAGGAAGATGTTAATTAACTTGTGCTCTCTGTTACATTTACTTCAAAATTACTATTTTAACACCTGTAAAACCTGTATTTTGCTCTTTAAGTTATATAATACATGTTATAGTACTGTGGCACCATATACAATATAGAATTAATTTCTTCAATTCAACTTTTGTATTATATTATTCGAATTACATTCTGTTCTAGTAATTTAAAGAAGGGAGGATGGTCTTGTTTATGTCTGTTGACATCAGCTCCTTGCTTGGTTGGCTTGTTCTGCATATGTGGGCAATAGATATGTATACATTTATGACAATGGTTGTGGTGATGATCTGTGCTGGTTTCTATGTGGATGTTGATTTTTGAGCAGAAAATGAGGAGGTCGAATACATGGCAATATTAGAAGCTCATGCTCTGAAAGTTAATTGAAAGTCAGATGCATAGTAAAGGAGGGAGTAATATGATAGCAATAGCATGTTTTCCATGAAGTCAAACAAAATTACACAGTCATTTTGATAAGCTGGGAATTCATGTGTCTCTTAAAAAGACATGGGTATGTTGCCAACCATATGTTACCCTCAGTACAAATATAATTCTGGGAACATAGTATTCATTATTTTAGACATCACAGTTACTGTTTTACTATTTTATATCTCATAGTATGTTCTAGTGACTATGACATCCTATTTATAGAAGAGACACATTTTGAATGATAATTGTATATGCAAGTCCTCACAAATAGACAACAATTTTTTTAGAGAAGTTTATTTATTTGTTCTTTGAAATATCATATGTGTCTGGCATAATATCCAAGCATCTACAGTCTTGTAGTCAGAATTAAGTTTAAATAGTTAACTAGTTAGTCATACTATCAATAATATATAATAGCATATTTGTAATATAAACAATGTTATATGTTATATGCATTGTCTTTTATCTGTGTTAATCTCTTTTTTCTCAGAAATGAAAGAAATGATTGGATTTATTATAATATTATACATGCTCTTATAAATAGAATAAATAGAACAGAAGCAAATGACTAAAATATCTGCTATAGTTTACAGTATAGAAGTTTTATAGCAAGTAAATGTGGGTTTATAATCTGAATATTATGTATATACTAACTCCTTTTAATTTGTTAAATAAGTTAGACCTTTCATATATCATAACTTTATAAGTAGTAGAATGATGCTAGATACTTATTTGTGGGTAGGTGGTAGTGTTTGAATAGGACTGCTATTCAAACCAGGAGTTTTAAACTCCATTGGAGGAAGGGGAGAGATGGGGAAAGAACACTGCATATATAGTAAATTACAAATTAATTATTTTTTTGTGTCTACTATTCTTGATAGAAAGTTTACAGTTAACAATCCCAGTTATCTTATATCTATGAGAAAGCCATTCACTAGATATAATAATAGTTTATCAGTACCATATTATTTACAAATGTATGAGAGTCTTGTATGTAATCTTTAATTTTTCCTATTTCAGTAGTATGGCCAACTTGAAATACATATCAATTAATATCAATGGATTAAATAATATTTGTGACAGGGGTAGTTTATACACATTTTTAAAAATATTTCATTACCAAGTTATCTTTTCACAGGAAACACATTTAATAGAAGAAGATTTGGACAGACTGCATACTAAACACTATTCTGTATTGACTAGCTCTCATTATAAACAAAAGAGAAGAGGGGTGGTTATTTTATGGAAAAATTATTTGTTTATACCTAAAACCCTCAATGCATTTAGTGATGAAAAAGGCAGGTTTTGTTCAGTGACTTTAGAGATTCAAAGGAAATTATACACCTTTGTTAATGTCTGTTGGATACCTGGATTGGGAATATGGAAGCAATAATGCCCAACAGGGTGTCTGTTAATATGTAATTAATGCCCACCTAGAGGTGTTATGAGGTACAACACTCCCATTGTTTCTTTGTGAATTGCTTATCCCTATTTTCTGTATCCCTAATTGCAATCATCCCTATTAGCAGAATCTCCTTTCTCCATTCCCATGTTTGCTTAGCTCTTAGAATACTTTCAGATATGTAATGAATATAATATTCTGTATGATTATTGTTATTGTCCGTAAAGGTCTGTATCCAAAATCCCAGTATCTTGTTTCTTGAGCTTCCCCCAGTTTCATCACCATCCCTTTCAACTTTGAATTATAGTTTTTTGCTTGTGATATGTATAGGAGGAGCCTTAACTGCATTGCTCTGAAATACCACTTCAAATTAAATAATCCCAAACAGCCCTGTTCTATTGGAAGAATAAGTTTATCCCATTTGACTCTTGCTGTCCTCCCCTTCTAGATAAAATCCTTCAACTCATTATTTATTGCTATCCACAACTTCTCCTCTGGTTGATAAAAATATGCCTGACTGGTGTATAAGACTAAAGGGACTAAAAACATTTTAACTGCTTGTAAATTATTAATGTTATCCATATAACAGAGCTTCCATTTTCTCAGTTTTTTAATTATTTTTTATTTAGTCTCTTCCCACATATCCTTAGCTGCTACACCAGAATCATTGTTAACCTGGAGGGCATTATTGCTCTTAGAGAATGGACTCGCTGTAAAATTGCCAAGTTTTACTTACGTATTTTTTGTTACTATATTTTTTAATGTATTTTTGATGTAAAATAGTTTCTTTGTCTAATGTTTCAAACTTGCTGTAGTATATATTAATGGTGTTGGAGGAAACATTTTACATCTAAAATATAACACTTTAAAAAAATAAAAAGGTATTTACTTTAATTTTTGATCCCTTATTCCTAAATTGTTTGGTTCATTGGCAGTCAGTGGAGATTGAAGCTACTAAATAATGGCATACTGTTGAGTTTCAGACTTTTATTTCCTTCTGAAAACTCATGCTAACACAAATCCTTTACTTAAGTAACTGTAATTTTATAATAGCAATAATTAAAATCTGTTTCTCTTTTAGAGCCTTTGTCCCCCCTTTATTTTTAGGTTTTATGCATATTTCTTCAGATGAAAGATCCAGAGGTATGCAAACCTCTTTATTGCTGCTGCTAATGGTAGCCATTTCACTCTCTCTCTCTCTCTCTAAAATACACAGACCTCTACTTCAGAAAATGCATGGTAATGAAACCCATTATTCTAGCAACTTTCTAATTTATAAGAGCAATTTTTAAAATCTGTCCCTATTTTCGGTCTTTTGCCCCCCCCGTTATTTGTGTCTCTGTCCAGATTTCTTGTTCTAAGAGGTTGAGAAGTATGGTTGAGAGTTATAGAAAGCTTTTAAATGATGCTGCTAATGCCAGGGGAACGTTCGATCGCTCTCACTCTCTCTCTCTCTCTCTCTATATATATATATATACATATATATATATATATATATATATATATATATATATATATATATATATATATATATATCTCTGACACACACACACACACACACACACACACACACACACACACACACACACACACACACAATCTCTTCTGCTTTTGTGCACACATTCACTCACACACTCAGACAGCAACATAAACACATACACACACACACTTTTTTCCTGTTTCATTTATTTTTTTTTACAGTTGCTAAACAGGAAACGTGCTGATTAGCGAGTGTAAAAATAATAGCTCAATCGATCTCTCTCTGTCTTACTCTCATACATGCATACACTCACACACAGACATAAACACGTATGCGCGTGCATATGCACGTGCACACACACACACACACACACACACACACACACACACACACACACACACACACACACACACACTCTTGCTTTTTATTTTAATTTTTTTCTTTTTTCTTTCCACTCACTAAATAGCTAAAGGGCTGCTTAGTGAGTATAAAATAATGGCGGCCTTTATTTTTTTCTGTCTGAGCTTTGATATGCTGCTATGAAGTTTTTTCAGCAGGCATTACTTGTACATTAATACTCTGCTGGAGAACATTTCTTCTCCAGTCAATGGGCTGATTCACAATTCGCCCATTCTGTACAAACAATTAAACAACAGTTATGGGAAATAATATGAATATCAAAGGGAAACATTATTTTTGCAGGTGACTTTAATTGTATTTTATCTGGCAAGGATACCAACACTAGTTGTAAAAGGAAAGAACCTGCCTCAGTCAAGGCTTTGATGGAGTTCACTGACCTATATAATATGAGAGATATAAATGAGTTTTCAGTATCAGACTCAATCTTCTTTACACATTTCTTACATAGGCATGGAAGACAATCACAAACAGATAGAATATTTGTTTTAGTAGAATAGATAACATTAAAGTAGTCTCTTGCCCACTGTCAGATCATAACGTGATAACATCTGATGTTATATTGAAAAAAAGAAACAATGGGATAAAGAATTGATAGATTTACAGGAGAAAATTGCTGAGTTAAAATTAGGTAGTCAAGAAGTAATAAGAATTATTTAGAGGTACTGACAAAGGTTAAAAGTATTGCAAAATAGTCGGAATCTCACAAAACAAGAACAGGAGCAGTTGCAGAATGCTAAACAGAAAATAAGGAATTATTTCAATAATATGCATGAGTTTAGAAAGGCTGCTGTTAAGTAACTGTTTTTTGATAATAACTCCAGAGCACAAAAAAACTTGATCAAAATCTCAGGCAACTAAAAGTAGAAAGGTTTGTCTCAAAGCTTAGAGAGCCTATAACAAGGAAGATAACAAGAGATCCTGTAGAGGTACTAAAAATATTTCGGAAATTTTATGAATATCAGTATAAATTTGAGAATTATGGCAATCAAGAAAAGATACAACTGGAAAAGTTTATGGAAGAATTAAATATGCCAATATTAGAGTTAGATACTTTGCATTTCCTGATAAAATGATCAAGTTGATTAGGAGAATATATAAGCGATCGGAGGTGAACATTAAAATGGGTGGGGTCATCTCTGATAATCTCTGCTTGAGCAGAGGAACCAGGCAGGGATGTCCTCTCTCCCCTTTGCTATTTGCATTACGTTTAGAACCACTGGCAAAGAAAAAGAAGGGAATCAGAAATTCAAGGATATAACTGGTATGTTAGTCAAGAAAAGCTGGCTCTGTTTGCAGGTGACATTATTTTATATATGACAAAACCAGAAAGGGACACTACTGTGCCATGGAGCATATTGAGACAGTTTGAAACCTTTTTGGGATACAAAATTAATAAAGCTAAAACAAAAGCAACAGAAGTAAATTATGCACCCACATACAAATTGCTTCAGCAATATCCATACTTATGGGGATGAAATGAAGTATATAGGAGTATGGATTAAAAATGATTCTAGTGTGGAAGCAAAGGATATATGGGGAGAGACTAAACAAAAGATAATACAAAAACTGAGAAAATGGAAGCTTTGTTATGTAGATATGCATAATAAGATACAAGCAGTTAAAATGTTTTAGTCCCTTTAGTCTTATACACAGGTCAGGCATATTATTATCACTCAGAGGAGAAGTTGTAGATAGCAATTAATAAAGAGCTGAAGGACTTTTTCTGGGAGGGGAAAATGGCAAGAGTCAATTGGGATAAGCTGATTTTTCCAGTAGGACAGGTCAGATTGTGTTTACCCAATTTGAAGTGGTATTTCAGAGCTACACAGTTAAGACTCCTATACATAACACAAACAGAAAACTACATTTCAGAGTAGAAAGGGATCATGATGAAATGGGGGGACAGCTCAAGAAACAAGGAGAGACTGGGATTTTGGATGCAGGCCTTTAAGGAGAATAACAATAATCATACAGAATATTATATCCATAAAGTAGCATGTATTCTAAGAAGTAAGCCAACATGGGATTGGAGAAAGGAGATTCTGCTGATAGGGATGACTGCAATTAGGGATATAGACAATAAGCAACAGGGGACGGGAATTTACTGGAGAAAACTGGCAAAGGAACCAAGATATTGAGAGCAAATAAACAGAGAGGGGAAGGTGACAGAATGGGAAGACACCAAGAATTTATTTGGACTGGAGGTTAGAGATTGCCTTCCCTATCAGAGATTGATTAGAATATAGGCAAAGAGAAAGAAATAGGGAGTCTTATATGAAAGACTGGTAGAGTTTTTAGTAGAATCTAGAACAGAAGGTGCCATTAAACAAAAAATAATTAGTAGAGCATATAAAATATTGCATGATAACTATAAGGAACAATCAGAGGAGATTAGAAAGGATTGGGAAGAGAGACTGAATAAGCAATTCACAAATAAACAATAGGAGAATATATGTATGTCTCTCAATATGCAACACAATCTAGAAGATTTAGGTTTTTGCCTGGAAATGTTTGCATAGCTATTTCTATACCCCAAGTAGACTTCAGAGAATTTTTCCTCAGGCAGACATCAAATATTGGAGGTGTGACAGAGAAGAAAGAGGTAATTAGGAACATATTTTCTGGGAGTATGGTGAATTGGTGGAATTTAACGATTCCCTGCGGGATGCACTGTTGGAGATGCTGGGTGGGCAGATTGGTTTGACGAGGGAGATGATTTTTCTGAGCTATGATACAGAATCGGAATTGTGTATGCATGCTAAGGCCTTGCTGAGTCTAATAATGGTAGCTGTAAAAAAACAAAATTACTAAAAAATGGAAATCAAAATCTAAACCATCTATGCTAGCAGTAGTGAACATAGTAACAGAGATAAAACAACTGGAATTGAGAGCTTTAGAAAAGGGTAGCAGCAAACTATATAGGAAAAAAACAGGAATTTTGGGAACAATACATACAAAGGAGGAATGAGGTTTGAGAGGCGGTAGGGCTTAAATGAGGTATGTAATGTTTGACTGAAAAGATGTTTCATGTTTAGAAAAAAGCAGGAATTGAATAATGTATATAATGTTGCTTACATTATATGATATATAGCAATACATGTGAAGTAAAATGTTTATGTTAATTATAATGTGATTACTTTTATATGAATGTAAATTTGCCTATGTCACAAGTGATAATTCAATAAAGGTGTTTGGAAGGAAAATGTTTTCCTCCTTTATAAATGCTGCTCTGTGTGTTAATGTTTTATGTTAGGATTTACATATCCTTATAGTCCCTGTTCTATATTCACATTTATTTGGAGACATTTTGATCAGATGAATAAGGTGTAGTTTAAAACTGCTGAACGTTTTTCTTGTGGTTCTATTGAGTTATATATTTCCTGAGAAGTCCCTGCAACCTGTATTGTATAGGAGAGATTAAAACATGGTTTTAAAAGCAGGTTACAGGAACATACCAGTGGGATAAACAATACATGGACTGAAAACATCTTTGGAGCTAATATTTCAGAGATGTGTGGACTTAGGGCTACAGTATTAGAACAGCTTACACTGGCCTTAATAAATCTGAATAACAGTAAAAATCTACTTCTGTACAAGGGAAGTATTTACAGTATAACATTTGATATTCTGGCCCTTAAGGAGTTAAAAATTAGATAATTTCGTGGTATGCTATTAACCAATTGCCTTTTGTATTTTATTTGTGTTGGTTAATGGAAATTTATTTCTAAACCTTGAGGTTTTAATGCTCTTTAACAGTCTTGGAAAGCTTCTTGCTGAGGCAACAGAGAATTTTATTTGAATATATTAATAAAGAGTTTGTAGTACTTATGTCATTTTATTGTACACCAAAGCTTGCCTGGTAGAGTGTGCTGTTATACATCAGGAATCATCATAATTTACTCATAGAATGATGATGTTGGAAATATCTCCTTAGCTGATAGGGACAATTTGATATGTGCTTCCATGATGCAAAGCATTGTGTCTGTATCATCAAACTCTACAGTGCCATGGTTGTCTCATTAATGTTTGTAGGACTGAGTAGCCCATACTATTCTTAGTTATTAACTTGCTCAAGACACTCTGTTTTACTTTTAATAATTTCTATTGTACCTTAAAGGGACAATCACAGAGCCTAAAATTCTGACTGAAAGAAACTTGTCTTGATACCTCCCAGCTGTCACCACCCACTTGCCACATCATCATCAAACTTACTCCTGGTTTCAATTTTCTTTATGCAGCCCTGTTTTCATTCCCTCTGGTGAACACTATTAACAATATTCAGTTCCTGTCAAAGCTTTCAATACCTGATCACTAGGAAACAATAAGGTTATTACATTTTTGTGGGTGTTTGTCTTGGCGGTAGTTAGGCAAAACTCTCAGTGTTTATTATTTATGAACTTGTCAAAAAGCTTATCTTAATTGTGAAGCTCTTTAGTTCCTTTATTTATTCTGCATAGTATAACAAAAGAGTACAGTTTAGTAAATTCATACAATTAATGTAGACCGCTTACTCCGTAGTAAAGCAGTCTCTCAGAATTAGTATGTATAACTATCACAGTTGCCGTACTGTGCAGCCCCTGCCCCTATCATGACAGTAAGTTTTGGACTTGATTGTTTTAAATGAATCTATTGCTTGTGTCACAGATATGTTTTTTTTTACAGCAGGCCAGAAAACCATTACATTTGGCTAGCATTCAGAGATCAAAAAAACAAAACATGAAACAAAAGAAGAGTGCTTCTACTACTGTTTGAAACTTGCACCATTCTGATGCTTTCTACAGAGCAAGTGACAGTCATGCTTAACATCACAGCACTTAGCCAGCATTCAGAAATCTGCACAAAATAAAATATGAAATGGAATAAACAGAAAACTCTGTTTACTAGTGCTTTAGCTTTGCATTGCTCACATGCTTTCCTGCAAGGTAGTAGCAAGTGAGGTCATACTATTGCTGAAAGGCTACTTTTCTCTGGGGATAAAAAGCACAGGTGAAAGTAATGAATGTCTCAGTGAGAGCTATTTTAAGTACAACTGCAATTTGAAATGGAATTTGGCTAAGACAATTGAAACTTCCTGTAAGCACCCTCCCCCAATCTCCACAGTCAAAGCTGGGTCATGATCAGAAAGCCAGATAGAAAATGTAAACAAAGACCACAATCAAAACAAAAAAATCTGGGACTGTCTCTTTATATTAGCTATTTCATATTTGCATCCTCTATGTGCAGCAATGAAATGTTTAGTTTCTTGCTCTCAAGTTCATTTTTTTGCTTCTTTTTCCTCCATTCCTTTGTGAACATTAAGATACCCTTTCTTTACTGCTGAATGCAGCCTATTCATTCTTCTAGGAGGAGAGAGCTGAGCAAAGGTAACTGGAGCTATCACCCATTTGCAACCAAAGTTTTTTGGGGCTTTAAGGTCATAACCCATCTGCATATGCCTGTAACCATTCCAAGGTTTGCCTTGCAATGGGTGTCAGTAAGGGTATGTCACTCAGTTGTACAGCTGACATAACTCCTCAAGACTACCCAACTCCCTCCTTTGAGATGGTGCTCTCAGACTTCCAGTCTCCTCTGTAAATTCTACAACAGACATGAGTGCCCACACATGCAACCTGCCCCCCTCCCCCAAAAGATAGGTGTATCACTCATACCCTCATCCAACTTTGCAGTTCCAACGGGTGCTCAAGCCACTACTATGTCATAGTCAGGGTTTTACCCCTCTATACTAATGGAGATGGCTTGCTTCTTGCTTTCACGTTCTGCAGTATACATTTATAGCTGATTAAATTCATTAACCATTCTGATGTAAGCTGCTCTACAGTAGTTACTATTTACACCCTGTTATGCAACCATAAGCATAAAGATTGAAGTAGTATGCTGGGGAACTACTAATACTCCCTGTTTAAGATGTCCTGAGATGTGTATTTCTTAGTTTAATGTGGTTTCTAGAAATGCTTACCATAGCTATCAGTCATATTCCCTATTCATGATCTGCTGTGCTTGCCCGCAACTAGCCCAGATGAGAGGTTTATCAGCACCCAGTAGATAGTTTACTCACTCATCAGCTGTGAGAGCCTGATTGCTGTGCCCATTCTGTCATCATTTTAGCTACTGAAAAGGCTTTGCTCCTCATACATCCCCCCCAATAATGTATAGCAGCTTGATAATCACATAACTGCAGAGAAAACAGAAATCTCAAAAAACAAGTGTGAATCATTGCGGGTGCTTTTACAGCACTGACAATGATTTCCTGTACAAAAAAAAAAAAGAAATTGAAAAAAAAAATCGACAATTTGCAGTTTATCTGGTTGGAATCAACAAGTAGCAACATAATTGACTTCATCCTCTACCTCTTGAAGAGAACCTTGAATATAATAAACTGGCAAATTGTTTAGCAGGACTTGTAGTGCTCTACTATTTCCACAGGGGATATATTGAGCAAGGAAGGCTATTTACTAGACAAGGAACTGTGATTTCTTTACAAATGATTTTTCTTGCTTTTGGGATTAGAAAATGAGAGATTTTGAGATAAGTGATAGAACCCTACACTTTAAGAAATAAGTGCTGCTGCTGAGTGAGGGATTCAGCCAGACTGTGAAGTAAATAAACTGTGGTACTGTTTCAGTAAGAGTATCAGACTAGGAAAGATCCAGTCAAGAGGGACTTTACAAAGTCTTTCTACAGTGCCAGAGTACATAATCATGGTTTTAGGTTGATTTCGAATTGTTTGGAAGCAAAACAGTCCCTCAGTCTAAGAGTGATTGGATGATCTCATACCCCAGCACTAAAAAACTTAATGACTCCCTACTCCAATCTAAGCTGCCTTCGCTCAGCAAACAGACTCCTTGTCCAAACAACTAAATCTCTCAACCTAGGTGGTGACGCACTATTTGCCAACACCACTGGTAAAATATGGAACTCTCTCCCAAATAACATCACGCTTGCAACTTCTCTAAGTCAATTCAAAAATAGTCTAAAACTCCACTTCAAGTCACACTGGCTATGTCCTTGCTCAAACCCAGACTAGCTCTGTGCCATTAACTAAAACATAAACAACTAGCTAAGATGATAAGTACTTTTGTATACTGTGATAAAGAAATATGTATCCTGTCTAACTCTATGTCATTATACTGCCTACCGTCCTTGCTAATATGTTATTAATGTTACATTAGTAGTAATCTCAGAAATAGTAATGGCAGTCTTGTACTTGTATGTAAATAGCCTTATGTTTTTGTTAAGTTCTTTCAGCTCATTTACTGTACCTAATTATCAATGTAACTCTGTTGGAGCTTTTCTCCCCGGGCCTCCGCTGAAAAAGGACATGTATCCAGTCGGACCATCCCGGTTAACAAATGTAAAATAAAATAATAAAATAAATAATAAATCTCTTTGACAATAACAGGTGAGATGGAATATGTAGTGCTGACCAAGTCATCTGCACACTTTAATATCTCAAAACAAATTTTAAAGATGATTAAAAAAAAAAAAAAAAAAAAAAAAAAAAGAACAGAGGACTCTGCACTTAACATTGTGGTTCTCCTGAAATGAAGCAATTCAGAGAAGGAGAGACTGGGCCTATGTTTTAATCTGCAAGTACAGCTAGAGAAGTTCGATGTTGACAGTGCACAAGTTTCAGTTCCTTCGTGCCTGCCTTAAAAGGGAATGGTTCACAAGTTTAATGGGATGTTGAGGTCAATGAAGACTACTTTATTTACACTGACACTAGTCTTGTTGTCTAAAATCCTTTTTATGAAGCTAAAATATGAAAGTGTGGTAAGCCAACTGCAGAGAGAATAATAGAATCAGGTCAATATACTGTGTTGTGACTATCTGGTTTATTGTACAGTGGGTTAGCAGGCAGTGACCACTGATGGAATACCATCTGTGTTTTTTTTTTAATGAATAATGGAAAACTGGTCATCTGAGAAAGGTTAGCATATGACATAATACAATCTTTTTTTTTCATATAATAAAAACTGGTCATCTGAGATAAACACTACATGAATGTAATTGCTGGGGGCTGGTTATGGAGGAAAATAACTAACTGCACTGCTGTTATTTGTTCCTTATTCTGGATTTGTGATTTGTATGGAGCACTTAGACTAGTTTAATGTGGGGCAGCTATTTGTGTGGAGCAAAGTTGAAATATATTACCTAGCCATGATACATCTAAATTATACACACAAGTGGCTATAACTGCTGAATGGGGGTTGTCTGCTTGAAAGTGACTAACCATCTTATCATTTGGTCATTTTAAACAGTAATCTTCCAAAACAATAAGGCTTAAAATGGATCACCGACCATTCAGACATGGTAGCCTCTCACACCTCAAGGCTATATAAGTGGATTTTGACATGGACTTAGTAGTGACCTCTGCCCTGAATCTCGCCTAGTGTAATAACAGCCCTTTTGAGAGGTGTGCACAGAAGGTTGCTGTAGCTTCTGTGCAGGGCTGGGGATAATGTAATTATTTAAGTTTAATCCCAAATTCCAGAGGTCACTATATCTTGTGTTGGCCTAGAGTCAGGGTGGTAATTTTTTCTTTAACTTTCCACACAAACGTCAGAGGTATACATGGGTGGTCACTATAGATTGTATAGGAGCAGTGTACTTCCTAGGAGTAACAGGCTGGAAACTATTGTTCCAACTGCTCTATGCCCTCTAAAATGCTTCTTTTGATTCCTTCTCACACACACTCATTGTGGTATTTCATTTCATGGGTCCACAAACCTCTTTGTGAAAAATTACTTCTTGAGGTCCAGGGAGTCAATAATCTCAGCAGTATGTTGCTCGACGCCCTTCCTTCTGTGTCTGTCCTTCCTGTTCAGCTTGATGCATTCATATCAACCTGACATGAAATTGTGCACCAATATTATGGTCTCCTTTTTCTTCTTCTTCTTGGAGAGGAGCTCTAGCTCCCTTAGTCTCTGGCCATACTCCTTCTACTCCTCCTCACAGATCTTTCTGCTAGCCTTCTTCTGAATTACTTTCAGAAACCCAATGTTTTTCTTCAGATGGCTACTAGAACTGCACACACTACTCAAGATGTGGTCTCCTGCAGAGTAGGAACATTATATGTTAGCCTCTAGAATCTGTCCTCCTGAGACTACACCCCAGCATTGTGTTTACACATGCCTCTATTCTGCTCTTAGTGGTCCATTCCAGGTGTGGACAGTTCTTCCAAATCCTTTTCCTGCTCCATTGTCATGAGCTTTACTGATGCTTCACACTAGGGTTATTATGGCCCAAGTAGAATAGTTTGCATTTATTCAAGATAAAAGGGGAGGTAGAATGTTAATGCACTTAGAAGGGCAAACTAGATAAACTAGATGTCCCCTTCTGCCATCAAGCAAATGTAATGTAAAGTTACAGTCAAACCAAAATCATTTCTTAACTGTGACTGCAGTATACATAAACATTGTATGCATCTGTATAGACTGGTATGCAGAAAAAACAAATTAAAATATCCTATGCAGTTTATAAAAGTCTCTCCTATCCCCTTGTATGCTATGGAGTAGGGACATACACCACTGTGTACCTAGAGGAATCCCAGGTATGCAGATGGTATGCAAATGGGAGTCCACAGTATAGACCATGATTCATAAACAAGTAAATGAGGTGGATATAAGTGTGGAGTAGGAAATGGAGATTATGGGGTACAATAGTAGAAAACATACTGAAAATACAGCAGTGCAATGCCCAAACTCCAAGAAATGGTGACGGTTTGCTCAGGATAATATAAGCAGACAAAAGCATCACTGCTTCTTATAATGACTGCCCCTGTAATAAGGAAAAACACTAAGAGATATAAACATCTTGGGTTGTACTGCAATGCAGACAAATGTGCTACATCAACCAAACATGATCCATCCCAAAAATGATGCAGCTGAGTTTCTGTCAATGGGAACAGTTGATGTACTTGATCCCTTCATTAGCATATAATGCTAATGACTGTTTCTCAGCTGTCTTGACAACGGGAGATGAAATCTTTATGAATCAACGGAGGTGTACAGATGTAAGTCACGTTACTCTTCCTCCAAACACAGAGGCAGAAGCAGACAAATTTAGGACATGGTCTGAGATGTAAAGGAACAGGGGACATGGCATGTATGTTTATGTATTTATGTGACAGGAGCAAAGGAAGAGGGGGTCTGGCATGTCTGACTACATATTTATGTAACAGGAGCAAAGGAACAGGGGGTCCAACATGTCTGGATATGTATGTATGTTACAGAAAGAAAGGAACAGTGGGTGTGGCATGCATTTTTTATCTTTGTATGTAACAGTGTCTGCGTGTATGTGCATGTGATGATGTGTCTGTCTGTCTCATACCTTTCAACTTCTTAGCGCAAGAAATCTGGACAAAGTCTAAAATAGTGGTAGAACAAGGGGCCAAAAACAGTGACAAATTTTAAACATTTCTCTTATAAACTTAGAAGGTTGCTAGAATAGCATGACATGTTAGCGTGCATTTTCTGAAGGATATGATGTCTAAAACTCAAATGTATGACATTACTTAGTGCATTCAATCCTCAGTGATTTGCAAGAAAAAGAGAAATTTTATGAGGAACAGACCAAAAATATGAGGCAGAAACCTGGACAGTCTGTGAAAATCTGGACAGTTGAGAGGAATTGTCTGTCTGTGTGTCTGCATAAATGCTGTGTATGTGTGGTGGTAGTGGTGGGGCAGATAGTACAGAGAATTAAAGGTGATGCCTGTATGTGTAGACCATGACTTACTTTTCATTAACTGGTTCTGATGTACAGTGGAATGGTACAAGAGTTATCCAGTGTCAAAAAAAACGTATTTGGTGTGACAATGCACAGACAAGGTTACTGTGTCATTTTGTTTAATGCTGCTAATAATGGCACCACACAGCAGCATTCAAAGCAGAACAGAACCTTTAATAATTCAGAAAATGGCAGTATAGCAGAGACAGTTAACAGCTTCATCTCACCAATTGCATACCGGACTCAATGTATTACTGGATTAGGAATTTCTTAAAAACATAGAGCTATATTACATAGCCACACACACAGACAGACACACACAAGGGAGCCTGCAGGATTTTTTTCAGGGGGGTGCAAACCCAGAGCCCTGCCGATACAGCCCCACCCCCTCCATCCATGCAGCCCCACCCCCTACACCCACATAGCCCCCACCCACCCATGCAGCCATTCCAGTGTCCTATTACTTGGATATTTCTCCCCATTTGCCATAGACACTGTTCAAATCTCTCAGTGTTAATACTGTTTTATGCTTTACTTCTACAAGGATTACAGATATTTGGATTTCATTTACAACTTTTATTTCAAATTTTATAGCACAAACACTGATAGATATTTACTAAACCTAAACAAAGCAATACTCTTACAATGAAAACAGACTTAGCATTAAAACTTCTCTACCTTTGAAACCCACATTCACTAAAACAGCATTGAAACCCACATTCAAAGAAAATGCATATGGCCAGTTGCAGGGTAAGTTTACCTTTGGGCTGGTTTCAAATCATAGGCTCCTTGCACACATTTTTAGAACCATGCAAAAGTTCTTTGATTCACCTTTCTGACTGTATTAATTATACTATATAATAAGTGAATTATACCCCTTATATAATACAACACCACTTGTTAGAGTGTGTTTTAAATTTATAGTTCTGAACATTTTCCTTTAAGCAATGAAACAAATCATATGAACCAATAATGACAACCTGCCCAATTCAAAACATTTTAACCATAATGGGCCACTCAGACTTCTGTCATACAATCCACCATATCAATCAATATGCAGAATCTCTGCAGAAATAAAAGTCATCTGAATAATTTCACATTAAAGAGATCTGAAACCAATGAAGAGGTTGCTGCTAGAAAACAACTTTATATTTCAGTGTTTCATTTACAAATTCAGTGCCTGTTGCCCTTGAAGAATAGATTGCCTATGTTACATTAAAAGAAATGGTAAGCTGGTATATTGCAATAGGAAATGTGCGGCAAGCTGAAAAACAGGTTCATAGTTATTAGGTGTCTCATCCAAAGGAGGACATACTAAGGACTGCAGTACCATACCCCTTAAAATACAAATGTACATGCTGTAGGAATAGAACCTACAGACCTTCGCTTCAAGATGCAAGTATGCTACCTGCTGTGCTAACACTGCTTTAAAATTCTATACCACAATAATTATACCATTTGCTAAACAAAACAGTTGCACATTTTAAGCAGACTTAGCATGAGCAGCAGTAACCTTTGCTTCCCTTGAAGCTCACAATTTCTCAGAAATGCACTTGAAAATAAATTCCACCTGCTAGATCTAACTAGGGCCTCTTTCTCTCTCTCTGACTCTGTCTCTCTCTCTCTCTCTCTCTCTCACACACACACCTCAACTTCTTAGTGCAAGAAATCTGGACAAAGCCTAAAATAAACAGGGTCAGAATATAAGTATTGCTTTCATGAACTTATAAAATTGCTAGAATAACAGGATTTGTGTTGGTAAGCATTTTCTAAAGGGGGGACCTTGAAAGTCTCACCCTGAGCTACAGTAGTGGCATACAGTCTTCTTTTGTTCAGAAAAAATCTTCTTTCTATTCTTTTCATCTGAAATTTGTTAACAGTATAAGGAGGACACTGACTCTGACTGGCTCTCTGTATGTGTAAGATGGCAGTTACTTCACCGAGACATCCCAGAAGTCTCTTGCTACCTTAGTATACTTCCAGCTTTATGTATATATTTTTCTGAAAAATGTATTGGCCATTAAGGATGGCTGGACTACTAGCTGTAAGTCAAAGGGTAATAAATATTTAAACATAATGTTTAGCCTTGCCCACTGTTGTACTGTTCTCTCATTAATAGGTGATCTTTAGTTGTAACCTTTGTAACCTGTAATGATAGATACATAACTAGTATTGTCAGCAGTAATGCAGAAAGTAGTAACGAAAGCTATCATTTTACATGCACTTACAGATGCCATGATGATGTTAAAAATTGTACACCAGCTTTCCAGATTGCATCCTTCTCACAAATGTAACCCCCTTAGCACTGGACAGTACATGTTTCTAGACAACTTACTTTTCATTACTGAAAAAGAAGCCAGAAACTTCTAAAATGAAAGCTTTAAGGAGGCTCAAATGAATAATTAAGCCATCCAGACTTTCCAAAAACAATATTGTTTAACAAATTATATAGCCATAAACAATAGTAAATATACAAGTTTTTAATAAATCTAAATTCTTGTGCAAAGTAATACCCTGTGTTGTACATGGTGCATGTCTGGCTTTGCTCATAAATGTAAGGTACACATCTAGCATAAGATCATAGGATGATGCATTTTTACCAAATAACAAAGGCGGCTGTTGAGAAGCTCAGCCATATCATCTGCTGGGAGGCTAACAGTGCCCTCTATTATGTAGAACGTTCTCACATATCCCAGGTAAAAAAATTGTGCCCACCCATTCAGTTATCCAGACTGGTTTAAATATTGACAAGGAAGTCCTCTGCTTCGGATGTGTGTGCTATTTATTTATTTGGCAGTATAGCTTGAGTTAAGCAGAGTAGGCGTTTGCTTTGCCAGTGGTTCTGTTTAGGTGAAGAAGTTTAAAGAGTGCTGGGCCATTCACAGCACAAATAGCTAAGCAAAGATCACTACTTAAGAGTCTATATCTATATGACACAAGAGTTAAGTAACAGGGCTTTCAGTCTATCAGGGAAGCTATAGGTGAGGAAATGTTGACATCTCTAAAATTGTTTTATTTAATTAGGAAGGTACATTCTGAAGGTGACATTATGTTCAATTATGAATCTAACAAATGAGCATAGAGCAGGACTATAATTTTAGACATTGAAGGGATACCACAAAGGATATGTTGTGCAAGGTAAAAAGATTTTTTAACCATAACAGTGACATGGTGATCAAAGGAAAGTTTATCAAGAGAGGTATTCACATCCCTGATGACAAGTGAAATGCTATATATGTGGTTGCAGCAGTGATTGTAGACAGCAGTACACCATGTGCAAGCGCCCAGCTACTTGTGGTCTCCTTTCCTAAGGCTCATTGAGACTCACTGACATTAGACAGTCATCATTTTTTTACACTGTTTACATACTAAACACATGAAACATCAGGTTTTTCTGAATGTCTTAAATTATTCTCAGAAAGCAGACTGAGCATATTACCTTTTGTAAATGTCTGCAGTGATTTCTAGGAGTTTTGAACTATTGAGTTTAGCATAAAATTAAAATACATTTATGAATGAATAAATCAATAAACATTATTTTCATTGCTTTGATGGTCTTCAAGATGGTAGCATATTATAATTACTTTTATTATATTTTCTTGTTAAGCTACACTTGCTTCCATTCTTACAGTATTTGTTCCACATTTCTTCAAACTAGTATAGAAAAGCAGTAGGGAAACAAATGTTTAATAGCTTGTTATAACTAATCATGTGCTCCTAACACACCCTTACTTCACAACGTCTGTGCAGCAATCAAACTCACACACATATCCTTACTTCATAAGTTCTGCAGACTGCAGCTAATCATAGTAACTTCCTTCCAAATTCCCTTATACACTTACTTCATAATGTCCATGCAGCAAATGTAAGCATTTGCTGGATACTTGGTTTTTGGTTCTTGTAATCCACTTTTAAATTCTCTGCGATTTCCAATAACGAGGTCGGGTGGACAGGAAAATAAGCAATTTCAAATTGCGTGGGCAGGCAGACAGGAAAAGAAGCAATTTCAAATAGCGTGGGCGGGCAGACAGGAAGAACAGGACGTCTGCATGCTCAGATGTGATGCGACTGGAAGAACTGGATGTCTGGATGCACAGAAGTGATGCGACCAGACCTGCAGGAGCGTTCTTAAAGAAGAACACAAAAAATATAATTAAAAAAGAACATAAAACACAATATATTTTTCTTCCGTTCAGCCCATTCCAGGGGGGTGCGAGTGCACCCCCTTGCACCTGCCTGCGGGCGCCCTTGGACACACACACACACAGACACACACACGCGCACGTGCGCGTGTGTGTGTGTGTGTGTGTGTGTGTGTGTATGCTTGATTAAAGTTATACATACTTTTTATCATCACACTCAGCTTTATGAATTTTGCTACTGTCATGCTGGAGGAGCACACACATCACACACAAAGTGGACAGGCCTTTCACAGAACTGCACTCTATGACATTGAAAGCCCCATTCTGTTTCTCTACTGATCCTCAAGGTCTCAGAGTTGTAGAATGTAATACACATTGGTTCATTTTCCATATTTTTATCATGGGCAAATCATTTGCTTTCTCTGTTGCTTGTATTGTACAATTATCTGATAGCCATCATTAAAAAAAATTCTGTGAATGCCATGCATTAAATCCCTTACAGATAAAAACATAGGCAGTTGCTGAGAGAACTGTGAACTGCTTCCATCATTCCCTTACAAGTGGAACAGTGGTTTTAGTGATCACTTTGCAAAACCATCTATTTAGCTATCAAACAGAAAAAAAAGTTAAAAAAAGGGGCTGCTCAATTTTCTTCTGCTTTGTAAACAACTACTGCTAAGTACTGGAAGCTTCCAGGAAGATATACTTGTTTAAGTTGCACATTTTTAAGCTTTCGTCTCAACCTGTATCACATTCTTTAACTCTGAAACAAGCCTGAGAAGCTCAGAGTACTCAGCTAGGAACTACAGATCACACTGAAAGAAATTCAACAGGAGTGAGTCAAAGTACTACACCGTAAATATAGGCTCTTAATCACATGGCAAAAAAACTACTTTAATAGTTTAGTTCAGATTTATAATCCACTGTATCAGTCAAGAAAATATATCTCTAAAAGGAAAGAAGTCACAACTTTGAGCTTTACTGACTAATTGAGGTCAGTATCCTCTGGCAATAAGATGTGTGTAGTTTAGGATTTAGTATCAGGAGATTGTGATCAGCTAAATCACTTAAAAATATATATTTCTCCTTTGGGACAAATATCACATCTTTGAGCTTTACAGAATAACTCGTTTACCACTGTATTCAGGAAATTCTCAGTAGAGTGTAATTTAAGATTTACAACTGTGACCTATTGTATCAGTTAATATATATATATATATATATATATATATATATATATATATATATATATATATATATATATATATATATATATATATATATATACATATGTGTGTGTGTGTGTGTGTGCCTGTGTTTAAATATTACACACACACACACACACACACACACACACACACACACACACACACACACACACACACACACACACACACACACACACACACACACACACACACACAATATAAAAATGTTACCTAGTGTTCATGGTCCCAGGTTTGCAAAATAAAATCTAAATGCTAACTTTTAAAAAGTCATCATTGCTAAATATCAAAAAACACGACTCTCTATATCAGAAATCCAGACTGCTAAGGGCTGCATTTGTCAGATGAAATCTTAAAACAAAATGTTGACATTAATGGATGGGGACGGGTTTCATGACACTGATGCCAAAAACTGATCTTTAAGGGGATGGAAATTATTATTTAACAATGTATATGCTAGGGAGTTTAATGCACAGTAGAGTATTATTGAACAGTGTATTTGTTGATGACTTGACTGCAAGAGAATGGGAGCTATTATTAAACAAAGTGTGCAATGGTAACCATATTATGAAGTGCTGGAATATTATTAAAGAATACAAATACTGGGAAATGAACACACTGGAAGAGGGTTGGAATATGCTACATATGTCTATACTGGGGAATAGACTTCAAGAGGGGGTGTGCTCAGTGCCTTCTGCAGTATATATGTGGTCCAGGGACAAGAATTCATGTATTAGTGAGGACTGTAACCAACTTATGCATGCTGGGACCAAGACATTGATGAGACAACAGCTGACACTTTGTGTGGTGCAAACTAGGACAGACACATGGGTGGGGGACGATCTTCCCTTACACTGTAGCCTGGGAACAGGGTGGGGCATTATATTGCTTTACTATGTGTTCTATGACCCCTTCTTGGACTGTGATGGAGATTAGAATACAGCACCATGTATAATGAGGATGAGATTGCTGTGTAGAATAGGTGTTATATGCTTCTATTGATTATGTACACCTATCATCTTTGCTAAACATACTAAGCATTACAGCTGGCCTGGGCATATTGCTGGTGCCTCTGCTATACCAGCAGACTAAAATTATAATTTCTTAAGGAGCATTAAACAGCATTTACCCTGACAGATTCATGCTGCATAATGCACAGCTGTGTTGTATGATAATGATAAGGGATTCTCTGTCAATTCCAAGGTACCAATTTACAGTTCTTTAACTTTGCCCTCTAAAAGACAGTCATGCTAATCAAATAGAGTCACCTGGCTGTAGGTTGTATTTGCTTATTCCTTCCCTGTGTCCTTTGTGACTTTGTCAGTGCCCTTGGTTTAAATGCATGGACTCAGTATAAGACTTTTAACTGTCAGGAAAACAAAGACTATCCTGTCCTTCCCAGCACCTATCTCCTCTTCCAAACCACTCAACACAATGTATGTGCCAACATCGAATAAAACATACAAAAATATACTGCTAGTAATCAGGTGCACTATCTGCTTTGCATTTCGGACCTTGTTACTAAGATCCTTTTCCTGTTCAGTAATAAGCTTCTACTTCTAATGTCATGTAGCAACAAGACTAGAAGTATAAAATGTATTATATTACCTTAACTTCATACTCACCATGCTTACATCTGCATTTATTTTTGTCCATAATGCTTGAGGTGTTGGTTCCTTCAAATCACTGAAGGCATGGAGCTCAGTTACCCTGCTTCTTCCTCTCTAATTTACTTTTGTATACCCAGTCATTATTAAGTAAGCACCATGATTTTTTTACCAGCCTGCCACTGGCTTCCTTTTGATGATATCCCTTAAAGAAAATGGAAGGGTTCCCTTCTTCTCCTAATAGTTTAAGTGCTCATATTTAATTCTCCATATTGTTTTATTATTATTTACTCGTGTGTTTTACCCCTATGTAATTTTCACAGCATATCACTTGTGGTGTTTCCACTGACTGGGATTATACTGATTTTGACAAAACTGGAATGGATAAATGACTTTAAGGTGCATTTTGCTGTTTCTCTAGTGCAATCTCAGAGTTAAATAAAGCTTGTGAGAGACTTGACCCTGCCAAAAATACTTTTTTTCAGATGTTATGCAGGTAGTGCGTTTAGCTTGTTTTAACTACAGCAGTTTAGTCCTGGAAGTAATACTGCTTGTACAGTTTAAATGTGCACAGTTTAGATTGCATTTAGATGCTGGAGAGCATGGCTGAAATGCTAGATGACTTTAGTGGATTAATAAAGGAATTTGAATGCTCTGAACAACAAAGGAAGTCTGGCTCATAGGTAAGTGCTAGGCTAGCTGCTCTTATGGATCATTTTAAGTCTAGCCAGCTTCCCTCAAAGATGAGAATCAAACCCTGTCTCGTGTCTGTGAGGTAAATACTTAACCATTATGCAACCCCCAATTCTTGTGGTACTACTGCTGAGGCAGTTAGCACACAGGATTAAGGCTATGAGCTGTTAATGATCTACTTGTGGTACAGAGTCTGATTCCCTCAGATTTCATTTGCCTACTGTGTGACAAAGAGCAAGTCACTTAATCAGACATTGCTTTTGAGAGATTGGGAATTTGGGCTAGGCTCCTTAACAGTATGCTGGACTACATGTCTAGTAACTACCTATGAACCTGTAAAGTATTGACTATTTGGACTTGTGAATTTTATTAGTAGTTACTTTGGGTGATTGTTCTGAGATGATGGATAGTTTAGATTGTGTGTATCAAAGTGAATCAAAATGGAAATATGCTGTTACCTGCAGACAGTGGTAGTGTATGTACTGTTGCTTCACTTACATCAAAGGATCCTGTCATGTTGCTTAACTTACATGCAGAAGACAAAGCAGTATTGCAAAACAGTACACTAAATTACGACTCCATAAGAATGCTTTTTTTATATTTGTAATTACATTAGTCACCCTACTTTAAATAAACGTTGAAAGGTAATGATTGTTAGTGGATAACCTTTCTTAGATTCATGGCATGACTGATGATTGTCGTTAACACCACTACTGGAGTCACTACTCATAAGGTTAACATTACTATGTCATACAGCATTTGTCTGTAATGGTTCCTGCCATATATCCAAATATTTGGCTAAAGCTGCTCTGTATATATCTAGTCAGTGAAGAACCTGCATCCTTTCTTCTTCTTGGCTGGGGTTCTAGATTTGTATGCATTGCTCTATTAGACTGTGTTTATGATACTTGTGTATACATTATTTATTTATTTTAATTCAAATTGGGACTTTGTAAAGGAGTTTCTAACTCAAATGTGTTTTAAATCTCTCAGAGAATTTTTTTTTCCATTTTACTTATTAGCAGTGATTACATTGACTAAGAGTAATTGTACTGTAAGGAGCAGTGTTTCACCCTTTATTTGGTTAATTGTATTCCAGTAATCTTTCTTCTTTAGCAAAACAATGGATTTGTGACAGAATCCTTCACATTTAACTTACTTGGAAGTAGATCAACATCTGTCTCTGGCAGCTGTGATGTCACAGTGCAGTCACAGAGTCAGTGAAGTCACTTCATATGTCCGATTTTAGGTACTGTGTTTTTCATATTGCATCATCAAGCAGTAAATCAGCACTGGTGAGTATAGCTCAGGTGATCCAAGTTTGTGTAGTGGTTCACATACCTCAAAACACTTGGCAGGGAGGATGGGCATTGCCAGAGTTATCAGGTATGTGACAACACTAGTGGTGAGGGTGGACATTGCCAGAGTTATCAGGTATGTGACAACACTAGTGGTGAGGGTGGACATTGCCAGAGTTATCAGGTATGTGACAACACTGGTGGGAAGGATGGACATTGCCAGAGTTGTCAAGTGTGTGACAACACTGGTGGGGAGGATTGGCATTGTTGGAGGTGTCAGGTATGTGACAACACTGGTGGGGAGGATTGGCATTGTTGGAGGTGTCAGGTATGTGGCAACACTGGTGGGGAGGATGGGCATTGCCAAAGGTGTCAGGTATATGACAACACTGGTGGGAAGGATGGGCATTGCCGGAGGTGTCAGGTATATGGCAACACTGGTGTGGAGGATGGGCATTGCCAGAGGTGTCAGGTATGTGGCAACACTGGTGGGGAGGATGGGCATTGCCAGAGGTGTCAGGTATGTGGCAACACTGGTGGGGAGGATGGGCATTGCCTTCTTGTGGAGATGATGGGACAAAGGTGGCCATGTACTACATTGGTCCCTTTGGAGTTGGAGGGGCTGGGGTGCAAATATATATGATCTGGGAGTGAGCATTAGGTTCATCAAGCTGCTGATAGCCTTCTTACTGGGTGTGCAGGAGCATATGTAAGGCATTGTGAGCCTCCTCAGTCATATGGATTGCTTCTCTCCTTGCCCAAAGGTTAAGGTTAGGCCATTCAAGTACTCTCACTGCACTGGGATACCAGGTACAGCAGAAAGTAGTATCATGGCTGCCTGAATGTTGCTCCCCAAGACCACTCTCACCTTATCTCAGAGTGAAAGCCACAGAGTTGAAAAATAATTGTCCCCTGTCTGGTTGGGAGAGGCTTGATGGTCATCAGGCATGGGGAAAAACTACCTAAGAAAAATGGTGAAGCTATAAATTGTGTGTTTAACAGGTAAAAAAGAAAGCATTTGAATGGGAATTCAGTCTGAAAGTCTCCACTCCATCTAAGTTTCCTTTTTCCTTATGTAATTACAAAGCACCTTGTTTTGAGACAGAATTACCATAACCTTAGTTAATCATGTCTAATTTCTTCTCACTGTCTTATATCCCTTAGCCTCAACTCACTACAATCTCCTTTACAAATCTCATTCCCTCAAAAAAGTATTTGTTTCCAGAAGGTGATAAGCTGTAGTGCACTATGATATGTCTTTTGAATGTTTCCATTTGCATTAAATATATGTCATGTGACACAGTGATTCATGTCTCTTATAACTGCTACTAAAATATTACTTTCTATTGTAAAATATTCCATTGTATTTCTTATTTTATGTATGAGCATTATACAATGTTGTACAATGGCTAACCATTTGAAATATTGGGGCCTGAAACATGGAGATCAAACGGCCCGAAAGAATGGACTTACATATGCCAAGTACGAGATTGCCATTTCTTGGAATATTTCCTTTTCTACAAGGTATGGAAATATCGGAGTTGGTATATATAAGTTTTTTTTTTTTTGGGGGGGGGGGGGCACAGGCTTGCCCTCTACAAAAAAAAAAAAAACAAGTTTAAAGGAAAAAAACGATGCTCAAGATTTGCTCTTCTCCTGGATTTGCAATCTTATTTTTTTTTGGCCTGTCAGCACTTGTCATTATGAGTGGTAACATTTCAATAGGGAGCCTGTATTATGTCTATAATAACGTTCTACAGTATACTGTATACTTGGTCCACTGTTGGACTTTCCCATTAAACAAATACAAATAAATAAAAAGAAAACTCAGCTACTTTCAAAATGTAACATTTATTATCACTGATTTCATACGGTGTGGTGCAACTTCTTTTTAAATAATGACAGTACTAATCAAACTATTATCCAAAAATGTTTACAAAATTTCTAGGACTGTTTTGCATGGACTGAATGCATGAAAATATTAATGGTGAGATAGCCCTTTGCTTTTGAAGTGCATAAAAGGACTGCCAAATCCACATTTTGTGAAATTCAATTTGGTATTTACTGTTCAAATATTAGATTTTTTTGAACTTGTACGTGGAGTTCAGTAGGATTTACCAGCATTTATTTTCTTTTGTTTTAATAAATAAGTAAATAATTCAAAACCCTTTTGTGAGTATCCCAGGGCTATTATTATAAACAACCAATATACTGATCATGAATACTTTAAATATTATATATAACGCACAGGCTTGACTGAGCTACAAATATGTCAACTCTAGATAAAGCACCTATAGTTAACTTGTTTTAGCAGCTACGACTAACTGCTTTTGAAAAAAAAATGACTTTTGGTATTCTAGAGCGACTGGAAAATTGCTAACATTACAGATTAATAACAATTGTGTTTCCACTGATCTATATGGCTTACATTATGCATTAAAACTGAATGAAACATACAGGGGAATATATTTTGTAATCCCAGTTTGTTTTCTGCAGAACTTCATATTTTATACTTGTCATTATACCTAGAGTAGCAACCAGTCACTGCAAGCATTAGGAAGCAGTATGTCTCTAACAGCACTTAATGCAATTTTAGGGGCCCTATTCAGCATATTAGGTATAAAACTGAAGTCAGGAGTGATTAAGTTTGAAAAGCTGTGTGACACAACTTAACTTGGGTAAAACTGCACTATTTTCAACAGAATGACTCAACTCCAATATTAAACTGTTTTGTAGTTTGAATAAAATGACACTTTTTTACTTACATACTAATCACATTTAAATGTTTAGAAAAATTGCATTAGGACTCAAAAGCAGGATTCAAATATGCAAAATGCATATTTGCATGTAATTACTTCTTCATGCAGTGTGCTATTTGAATCAGTTATAAACACAAAGGAACTTCAGCATCAGATTAAATTGTTTTTAATTTCCTCAGAAATCCATGATTTAATGCTCATGGTATATCAAGAGATATGTTATAGCAAATGACATATATTTTTACTGCAAGAAAATGTGGGAGAAAAATGGTGCTATGTCATAGCTTCCAGTACAGAATCCACAAACACGCACAGAAAACAGCCCTGAATGGTTAAACCTCATCCATTGGCGTGTAGCAGAGGAGCAGAATACGTACTAAAGGGATCTCTTCTTCTTCTTTTGGCTTTTCCTGATTAGGGGTCACCACAGCAGATCACCTGTTTCCATTTCTTCCTGTCCTCTGCATCTTGCTCTGCCACACCAACCACCTGCATGTCCTCTCTAACCACATCCATAAACCTTATCTTAGGCCTTCCTCTTTTCTCTTACCTGGCAGCTTCATTCTTAGCATCCTTTTCCCAATATACCCAGCATCCCTCCTCAGCACATGTCCAAACCAACGCAATCTCGCCTATCTGGCTTTGTCTCCAAACTGTCCAACCTGGGCTGACCCTGTAATATACTTATTCCTAATCCTGTCTACCCTCGTCACACCCAGTGCAAATCTTAACATCTTTAACTCTGCCACATCCAGCTCTGACTCCTGCCTTTTTGTCAATGCCACTGTCTCCAACCCATATAACATAGCTGGTCTCACTATCCTCTTGTAGACCTTCCCTTTCACTCTTACTGGTACTCGTCTGTCACAAATCACTCCTGACACTCTTCTCAACCCACTCCACCCTGCCTGTACTCTCTTCTACACCTCTCTTTCAAACTCGCCATTACTCTGAACTGTTGATCCCAAGTATTTAAACTCATCCACCTTCACCAACTCTACCCCCTGCATCCTCACCATACCTCTTTTTCATTCACACACATATATTCCGTCTTAGTCTGGCTGACCTTCATTCCTTTCCTCTCTAGAGCATATTTCCACCTCTCCAGGGTCTCCACAACCTGTTCCATACTCTCACTGCATATCAGAATGTCATCTGCAAACATCATAGTCCATGGGGACTCCTGTCTGATCTCGTCTGTCAACCTGTCCATCACCAGTGCAAATAAGAAAGGGCTCAGAGCTGATCCTTGATGTAATTCCACCTCCACCTTAAATGCATCTGTCACTTCCACTGCAGATCTCACCGCTGTCACACTACCCTTGTACATATCCTGTACCACTCTTACATACTTCTCTGCCACTCCCAACTTCCTCATGCAATACCACAACTCCTCTCTAGCACCCTGTCATATGCTTTCTCTAAGTCCACAAAGACACAATGCAACTCCTTTTGACCTTCTCTGTACTTCTCCATCAACACTGGCAGAGCAAACATTGCATCTGTAGTGCTCTTTCCTGGCATGAAACAATACTGCTGATCACTAATCATCACCTCCCTTCTTAACCTAGCTTCCACTACTCTTTCCCATAATTTCATGCTGTGACTGATCGGTTTTATCCCTCTGTAGTTACTACAGCTCTGCACATCACTCTTATTCTTAAAAATCGGTACCAAAGCACTTTTTCTCCACTCCTCAGGCATCCTCTCACTTTCCAAGATTTCATTAAACAATCTGGTTAAAAATTCCACTGCCATTTCTCCTAAACACCTCCAAGCTTCCACAGGTATGTAATCTGGACCAACAGCCTTTCCATTCTTCATCCTCTTCTAAAGGGATATGCCACTAACAAATTTGTTAATTATGTTAGACTGCCTAAATTATTCTAAATCTAGCTAATGATGTGATCATTAAATGCATTCTGAGTCTTTCCAAAATATTTAGACAGCTAGGTTCTTTAAAAGCATATTTTTATATTTTGAAATATGGGAACAGCATGATCTAGGGGGTTAATTTATTGTGCATCTCTAAACTTCTCTGGACCAGAGTTTGATTCTTGTGGAATTTTTTTAAAAAGTTTTTAAATGTCACAAAAAGTACCCCAAATTGCAACCAGTCATTGATAGCTTCAAGCTGCACAACAGAAAAACACAGATGTGTAAGCAAGTTGCAAGCTCTTTTATTAAATTTGAACAAGTTGAAGTCTAATTTATTTGTGGTCGAAAGGACTCAACTTTTAATAAAAGAGCTTGTGACTTACACATTGGTGATTCTCTGTTGCGAAGTTTTTAAATGATATATACTACATGACACTAATTTGACTGCAGCAGGTTAAGTTAACATTTTGTTAATTGGACTGTTCATATTTAATACAGTATCCGAGATTCATACAGATCCTCTCCACCTGCACTAATTGGCCAGTGTAGGTTGGTCAGTTAGTGTGATGGAGAAAATATCCAATTCAGTGGTGAGAGACAAAAATATAAGAAATGGAAGAGAGTTCAAACTACAACTTTGAAAACTGAAATAAACAAGCTGGACAAACAGATTAAGCATAGTGTGAGACAATATCAAACATTTGAATACAATTTATATAAAGATATTGAGCATAATAGGAAACCTTTTTATAGATACATAAGATGTGGAAGGAGTAAAGACACTCAAACTGATAAACTGTGCAGATTCTAAAATTTACTCTCAGACACAATAGATTATAAATAGATTTACTAAATCGTATGCAAAGCAGTTGGCTCCACAAAACGGGTGATAAGTTGTCCTAGTGACATCCAGGCAACCCCAGGTACTGGAATCAAATTAGATTATATTGAAAAAGAACTGTGCAAACTGGATCTAAACAAAGCATAGGGAGGAGACAGAATTAATAACAATGACCTGAGAACACTTCAACAAGAACTTACACTACCATTATATCTATTATTCACTAGGTCATATAAATATGGGGAGATTCCTCAAGATTGGAGACATGCGCTTATTAAACCTGTTTTTAAGAGAAAGGGGAGTAAGACAAACCCAGAGTCATATAGACCCTTAAGTCTACTTTCATGTTGTGGAAAATTAATGGAGAAGGTAATATTGGCTAAATTATTGTCAGAACTGGATAGGTTGGGACCTGAAACAATAAATCAGCATGCATATGTTGAAAATAAATCTATTAGCACCTGTAACAAGATGTTCTATAACAATATAATAATAGCTATAAATGAAAAATTGTGCTGTGATGTAATTTATGTAGATTTAACTTCAGCATTTGACAGGGTCATACACAAAACATTGATCAATAAATAGTACAACTAGGTATTGATGTACTCTTGATAAGATGAATAGCTGCATGACTTACAAATAGGAAATGGCAAGTATCATACAGCAACTAGACAGGTGAAATCCTTGGTTGCAGGTTCTTATTATATAATCACAGACGCAATCCTTCGAATGCGTCTTGATCGAACTTGAAAGCACGAAACAACAAAATAGCGAAACAGCATATAAGCGATTTCTTTCCCTGGGAAAGAAATTGCTTGGCCACCTCCATTGCTTTGCCATTTTCCTCACTGTAGTGTGATCTTGGAGTTGGTATATTTAAGTTGGGGGGGGTTGCCCCCCACTTTATGTAATGTTTTGAAGTTTTTATTTTTATTTATTTATTTTTTTTGTGGAACAGCGATTTTTTTTTTCCCTGGGAAAAAAATCGCTGTTCCAAGTGTTCGGGATTATAAGCTTTCTCTTACATGGGGTCGATAAATCAGCATTCATTGATTTAATATAGACCCTTGGTTACAGTCAGGGTGTCCCATAGGTTTCTGTCCCAGGCCCTTACTTGTTTAGATTGTATTTTTCAGACCTAACTTTTTCATCTGAGGTGTTCTACAGTCTATACGCAGATGACCTTAAATTGGGTAAACTGATTACAAAAGTGTTACAGATAAGGCATGTCTGCAAAATAACTTGACTAAATTGACCATTTGGGCACAGGAGAATAATATGCTGATAAATACATTAAAAACTAAGCATATGAGATTTGGGGGACATAAACTGAAAGGTAAATATTTAATACAGCACACAGTGATTGAAACTTGTATACTCATTTAAGGACCTGGGTATATGGGTAGATTCAGCTCTGAGTTTTTCTAATTATATCAACCAATTGGTTAATGATAGTTATAGAACTATAGGTTGTATAAAATGATTTATAAAGTCTAGGAAATTAAAAATAATGAAGTCATTGTTTATTAGTTACATTAGACCCAAACCTGAGTATGGAATAACAATAAGAAGACAAGCATGAGTAAACTGGAAATAGTACAGTGGAAATATACCAAGGGCATCCATGGATGTGAAAATCTAAGTTATGAAAGACTAAAATATCTGAACTTCTACAGTGTATCTTACAGATATCTAAGAGCAGATCTTATTCAGGTATATAGGGCATTTAGGGACAACTACCTCTGAGAATGTTTGGGGTTATCAAAACGTACTAGAGAATCATCAGACAACCTGTGTAGAAGATTCTATAGGAATGAGAAGTGTACTAATTGGTTCTCTAACAGAGTAGCTGATGCATGGAACAGACTACCAAATTACATTACAGCAAGCACAAGTTTAGATATTTTTAAGAACAGCCTGGACACTTATTATGGGAACACGTTTTTTGGTATATTGGCAAGTTAGAAGGGTATTAATGCCCATGCTTGAAATATTTGTATGTATGTATGCATGTATGTAATTCAGAGACATGATAAAGCCGGACAGAGAAACACTTTCTCATTATGATGTTATTGAATTAAACACTGCACTGTCAGACCTATCAAGTGCTAGTGTTCTCTCTTTCTCTAGCAGCCATAACTCCCAATCGTACCAAATACCTTGGTATTTAGTGGTTTTGAGGGCAAAATAATGGGGTGTCATGAACTCTGGAATGGCCTCTTCAATTCCTGATTTTTTTTATTTATAATTTTATGTTAGGGCTGATGTCATTTCACATCACCAGCATATCCTGCAGCATCATCAACATGCAGGGGCATCCGTGATGACATCAGCTTCGTGAGGCAGTGCTTGACTGCCTGTTGGACTTGGAGATTTTTTGGGTCAGGAATCTATTGGATGGCAATGAAAAAGAGGCAGATTTAGATGTGGATGAGGGAAAGATGCCGCAGCAAACCAATAGCTATTACTGCCTCTATTTGTACAGTTGCAAAAGATACAAAGGTTTGGTAATTGTTTCTTTCTGGAGATGTGTATTATGGCATAAAGCCTTTCAATGTTTTCATGTTATAGTCCTTTTTGAAAAATATTTTATCTAACAGTAATGGAAGCCACAGTGGAGTAAGGAGGGTTTTCAGTTAAGAGGAACATGTTGCACTGATATCTACAAGTAACATGGCTACTGTGGGTGTTCTTTTACTATTACCCATAGTGTTCCTCATTTTTCTTCCATTTGTTTGGATCCCTGTCAGTGCTTAGCATAAATTCTGGGTAGTCACTAAATGATCAATGTTTTAGCGATCTTAAAGAGGCAGGAGCATAATAGTCCCAATAATTTGATAATAAGCCTTTAACAGCTTGTCGAGTGTGGGAGTGGGACCATAAATGCATTCTTAGTTCCCACTTCCCTTCTGTATGTATGCATATGTTCAGTGTTAACATGAATGCCTGATAATTGCTGTTATATGGTATTTATTCACATCCAGTGGTCCAAGTCTTTTAAGGACAAAGGTTCACAGACCACAGGATGTTACTTTCTTAAACTATGTAAATAAAGCATTACTGTAACTATGCTTTGTTTTGTTATTGTCCCATCTGTATTACTTCAAACCCTATGTTTCTGCCTGATGTTGTTACACTTTGATTTTAGTGGTAGTGATGTTGGGTGATAAGCTGCCATATGTAGACTTTTTTTACTTATCTCAATGGCTGGCTATGACATTGGGTGGTGTTATGACCCAGTGGGAAGCAAAGGCTTCACATTTCATTCTGTTGTTGTTGAGGATCACTGGAAATCTACAATGCATGATGACAAGGCATAATTTTTTGCCAGTTTATGGGGAAAAAATGCATAGACTGGGACGCTAGGTGGGAGACAGTGCTCCAGTTGCCACCTGCTAGTAATAATCTCAGTCCATCAACTGATTCTTTGGTTTCTCTACTGGAAGTGGTAGTGGGAGAAAACAGCACCTGTGTGATGGGAATTGGGGTTCTGTAAGTGTTCATGTTTCATTCTGTAAATGTCTGTTTTAATTAAATTATTGAAATTGAAACTACCTGACATTTAATAAGAAACGATTTTATGAATGCACTATTTCCAAAAGGCAGTCCAAAGGTTTAAACCTAGCCCATCTCAAGTATTGCTCTCTAGAAACAGAGGAATGTTTGTACGTTTCACTTCATTGAAACAATGGTAATTTTATGATCAGTTAGTTGTGTGGTAAATTACTGGTTTGCTACTTTACACATACCTTCAACTGAAATGTCAGTTACATTTCTAGGTAGTTGGCTGGTTTTATTAAACAAATAGAGTAAACCAGTTTTTCCAGACTGCTGTCAGTGAACTTGGCACGCCTACTACTGATATGATGGCCCTAGACATACGTTGAGTGGCACTGAAAGACACACCAGGATCAGGTGGAGGATGGACAGCAGGCCTCCTCCAAGCACCCCTAACCACCCTCCTGTGTGGCACCTCTCCCATACTTTGTCTATGGCCAGAGTCAACAGGAACTGAAGCTACAGTAACCACACTACACTGATCAAATGTCTCACCCTCCACCTGTCCAATATCAGAGGGCTCACTGGAATGGGTTTTTGTAGGCCTACTGGCTGTATCTGATGGAATTACAGGGCATGTCTGACTGTCAACCTCAGTGTCAGATTCAACCTCTGCACCCCCCTGACTGTGCCCGAGTTTGCCCATCATCATCATCATCATCATCATCATCATCATCATCACTGTCTACAACAAACACAGAAAGAAATCAATACCTAGACTACTACAGTTTAATATATGCTAACAAACTAATGCTGGTGCCACCATCACAGATGGTACAGCAATACACAGACAGTCCTGAGAACCCCCCCCCCCCACACACACAAAGATAAATGCATATTTCTGTCAAATGCTCATCATTACTGAAATAAAAATGTTTGGCTTACCAAGTGCAGATGAGTCCACACTTGCTAGGGAGGATGGTGCTGGAAGAAGTTAAGCAAAATGTAAGAGCACTATCTTCACAATAGCAATAACATAGGGGGAAATATTTTTTTGCCTTTATATGTCCATTAACAATACATTTAACTGAAACTTGGATGACACGTCTACTCCAAGTCCATGTGTAATGATCCAGAATGTATTGTTAACTGTATCAATATATAAATAGGTCCTACACCACAAAAAATATTAAACCAACTTAACTATTGCTTTCAATAGTTTACTATACAAGGAATTGTTAAAAATTTACATTTGTAAGCTTACCTGGAAGCTCCTCGTGGGACATACTTATCCTCCCTGAAAGAGCACCACCAACATCAATCACATACAGTTGTACATTTTCCACTGAGCTCTCTGAAACCCTGACAGTGGACAGGAACTCTTCATTTGGTGTCAGTGGTGGTTCTGTAGCAGCCAACTGGTAGTCAGCTGTCCATGGGCTATTGCAGCTACTCTTCTCCAGGCTGATGAAATCATATCAGTGGCCCTATGACTCACCTGATCATATGTCCTACAGCACCCCCAACAACATTGATGTCATTCAATACCTGGTTCCAAATTTGCATTCTTCCAGACATACCCCTATGTCCCCTCTCAAGCAGAAAGGCACCATGTTGGCTAAAGGCTTGTACAACCACATCATTTTCTGAGCCACTAAAGGGGGGTTTGTGGGGATTGGGACACCTGGGTGCCATTGTCCTATGTGACATAGAACACAAAAGAAGGATACTACACATAAATATCACATAAATAAAAGTCCTGCTTAGATAGAACACATATTATTAGTTTTTCAATATTACCCACTGGAGAAACAAAAAAACTTCAGTTATTGAAATATAAAAAAAGGATTATGTGGTTGTAACGTATCACAGTCACACACAAATGAAGGTTTGATACAAAACAAAGACTAATAGCAAAGCAAACCTCTGTAAAAACATTTTTGGTGGTGGCAACACAGAAAAGAAACTTAGATCCCTCACCCCAAAACAACAGGCAAATGACATTTTGTACCCATAAGGAATAACACATCAGTCAATTGGTATACGTGCTTTCAAACTAACTGCCCCAAAACATATGTACACATTTACCACAGAACAGTCATTTTTATGCAATTGCCAGTCACCTCTACCTGCTCCCAGCACTCCCCTAGAGGTGTCTATGAGCCATGCTAGAAGGCTACCACCCCTGTGTCATTGCCAGTATAGGACAATTACATTTCACTGAAATAACACAGAACAGTGTAAATAGAAACAGTTGTAACAGTAACACTTGTGATGAAAGTTAATAAAGCTGTGTATCTGAAAAGTAAAATGCCTTGACAAAAATGCATATGCCATCACTGAACTTCTAAGAAGTGCATACAGATAAAAAGTTGCATATGCTGTATATATATATATATATATATATATATATATATGCATATATACACACTCATATATATTTTTATATATATATAAATATATATATATATATATATATATATATATTATATGTGAGCAAATCCAGTATATATATATATATATATATATATATATATATGAAAAATTCAATCATACCTTTTCAAGATCAGTAGTCTTCTATGCAGATAAATCCAAAGTAATAGCAATCTTTTTAGTTTTATCTACATACACAGCTATCCTCACCTTCAGTTCCCTAGCTACACAGTTACCTTTTTATAGTGTAGATTCAGGTCTGGAAGCATGGTGAAGATGCAAATGAGGTGTGAACTCATTAGAATTGCTGAACTCCCAAATTCTTGATTCCATGTATCGGGTGTAAACATAGTGCAGGCACTCCCTCAGTGTTTGTTGCTAATGGATTGCAACTGTGAATGATTACTGGTAAGGAGAAGAAAAACACAATAGCAATTCAGACTCCCTTACCTCCAGTGGGTGCATCAGCCAGGTTGCACATACAAAGTGTAGAAGTAATTATATCAATGTTTTAAATGTAAGTAAGCAGCACACATTTTTCAGTTTCTGTTCAGTAATATTAAAACTCCCCTGCCTTTGTTGAAAACTGTAAATTATTGCCATTTAATATTTTCATACATTTTAAGAATAATGATACAAAATTCCTTGCAGACTGCATGTCTCAGATTACTGCTCAGATAAGAGAAGAATGGACACCATACAAAGGTAATACAGAGCTGCATTGTTGCAAACACTAGTCATAAATGGTTGTGTGATCATTGATTGCACGACATCTGAAATTAATACATGTACACACAACTGAGAGTATACAAGTGTTATATGTCTTGTTAATACTGTGGATGATTTGGGACTTGCTTGTATGCACAATGATGTTCATTCCTGCTGCAAAGCTGTTTTTGTGGCAAAGAGGGATAAGACACCCTTACTGTGTTTTGTAGGTTCATTAGTGTGACAGTTCAAATCCAGACTTGTAAAAAAATCTTTAATGTGTACTAACATTTATTTTGTAATGTGTTTATTTAATTTATTTATTTTTAATACCACTGTTTGCACAGCACATAGCTTAGCGCAAACACAGGAAATGGATAAATACAATAAATGCCATGTAATGTACTTCTGTGATAACCAGTACATAAACTACACCTGTCAATCACATGTGTGTAGCACATCTGCTAAACATGGTGATTCACATAGTATATACTATCTGGACATCATGGTTCAAGTCCCACATTTTTTCTTTTAAGGATGAAACATAATAAACCCTGTCACAAGGATAAAACATGGTGAGCTTTGCTTGTCAAGTTTGTGTGTCACTTACCTTCACACAAACCTGGACTAATGGCCCACACATGAAGCAGATAGAAAACCTACAGACAGGATGCAGGCATTCTCGATTTCAAAAAGCATACATTGTTGCATCTTTTGCTTTCCATTGTGCAAACCCACTAAGCAGAGTAGCGTGGGAGTTGTCAGCCTTCCCCATCGCCTGCAGAAATAGAACACTTATAGACAGGAAGCAGACAGTAGACAATTTCAAAGCAGATACATTGTATCCTCTATTTTTTGCTGCTGCTCAAACATGCTATGCGGCGTTATGTGGCAGTTAACACACATACTTAAATGAAAATATACTGCTGTTACCTAACTGCTTCTATGGCAGCAGATGTAAGTACAGAGCTACAATACAGATAAGCCTTGGTTCTAATCCAGCAAAGACCAAAGTTTTATTACTGTTGTTTCAGTTTACTTTATATTAAAATTAACATGAAAACAATTATAAAACTTAGCAGCAGGTACATTGAGCATACACAGGATATCATTTATATACACACACACACACACACACACACATATATATATATATATATATATATATATATATATATATATATATATATATGGTTTACACTGAAAACCTTGAAACTGCATTGGTCGACCGGAATATGGTCGACTTGCAGTTTTCAAGTTGGCAGAATGCCAAACCCAAATTGATCAACTACACTATAGTGAATGGGTAGTGTAATTCTAGCATTTGGGTTCGACATTGTGCAGGGGGATCGTGGTTCAGTAAAGGACCCATTTCCTCACTGAAGTGCAATCTCAGAGTTAATATATTTAATGTGCAGGGGGTATTGGGGGGTGCAGGGGGTGTAGCCCCCCTGCAAAACAGTAGAATTAATGTACCATTGACTGTACAGTTTAATGGTACATTAATGTGCATAGCAGGAGGTGAGTGACGTCACCTCCTGCTATGTCAAATACATCTAACCATGGTTGTCAATGTATTCATTTTCACTTTGGTTTACCTTTCAGACTTCTGAATTCCACATTTAGAGTCCACATTTTAAATGGTCAACCTAAGCGGTTAAAGTGCCAATAGTAAAGATATATATATATATATATATATATATATATATATATATATATATATACATACATACACACACACACACACACATATATAAATATATATATATATATATATATATATATATATATATATATATATATATACAATATATACATATATACACACACACACACACACACACACACATACATATATATATATATATATATATATATATATATATATATATATGTATATGTATATAAAATGTGTAACTGTGGTAATCAGTAGAATGATGGTTCTAAAATTACACATTTATTTTCTGAAGTGTCATGTTTAAACACTCAACTGTTTAATGGATATGCATAAGTAATGAGCAGCTCTGACAAACAAGGTCTTATTTGCAATGGGCACAGTGCACAGTAATGACTTTAAAAATACACTTGTAATCCAACCTTCCCTGTGGCAACTGGTATAAGTTAATGCTCACAATACATGTGAGCCAGAGTTCTAATCTAGCACAATCACAATTTTATTAATGCTTGTCCACTCACTTTTTAAAAAACAAACAAAAAAATTAAACAATTATAAATAACAATAAGTATTTATAGCAGTAGAGCTCATATGAATTATATGTGTGACAGAGGGTATACTGAATATTCTGATTCTATAAAAATAATTGTCTTCTCTGGCTTTGGATGGCATTCAGACCTGAATGATAGTCAAACACATATGAATGTATAAACCAGGGCCTTGTCATGTCACAAATATACATGGTCAGCAACTCACTTTGTCATGTATATATAATTCACGAGCATGTCCAACAAGCACTTCTTCTGTGGCAAGAATGAAAAATCATCTACGTTGAAGAATATGTTTTATCTCTAATGCATAGGTTTGAATCCCACAGTCTACAAATGTATTTTATCAGTGTGTAAAATGATGCAAAAAGGTATCAGATCATACAATTTATGCCCCCAATACATGTCGGCAAAGTTGAATCAGCTAAGAGTAACAGCAGCAACCACCCTCATCAACTAATGTCAATTGCCAGATTAATCTTTCTATTTCAAAAATTGTTTTCCTCTCTGTTTGGCACTGTTGCTCTCTGCTTAATATCATGCATGGCATTGTTCTTCAGGTTTGTGCACTAGCAGTAAACGTGATAACATGACTTGGAGGGAAAGCACTGTTATCTGTTGCTGTTTGCCCTGATCGGGCACGTCTGGATGTAGAAGAGATGGTGCCCAATTTAGGGAACAGCAGTGGGGTGTTGGGGAGTCCAGAATCTTTATTGGACTCCTTGTAAAGTGCCACAGCTGAATCCTCTTTCAGGGGAACTATACCAGCTCCCAGTACAAGTTTGAGGAATGGAATAGTCTGGCTAAAGCTGTCTCCAGTGTGATTAGCATTTTAATGACCTCAAAAGGCACAAGCAGGATGCACTCAACCAGTGGCTGAGTTTTGGACTGCTGATATCCCACAGTTGTGTAAGTATACAGATAAAGATAATTAAAACTAGGAAGGCAGCTGCATACATGCAAGACTGGTATGCTTAATGCCCTTCTCTTGTTCTCTTCTTTTTATTCCACAGCCAACCAGGAGATAATGGAGAAAGGAAGGCCCATGCTAAGCATTTAGAGAGACTGAAGGAAGCAAGGGGCATGTTTGCCACACAACATAACTGTTATTTTAGATAAAGTATTTCTGTTCTGTACATGCATATCTTAACTGTAAAAGCAAGCATGCATGTTTCAGTCTGTAGCACAAGCCAGCTGTAGGAGTCAAGTCTAATAGTGTAGTCAGACACTGTAGGTTTAAATATTACAAGTAACAAATATATAGTAAAATCATTTAAATTTATTGCATAATAATTTCAACAGAAGTGGCATAAATGCCCTGCTGTTAACTTACTCTGTATAATTTGACTAAGCGTATGTGCAATATATGCACATTGCAAGGGTTACTTTGAGCAACCATTAGTTATGGTCTGTAGTTGTTAAGAAATACACTTAAATTTAAAAGTAGAGATAAATACATTATTATTGTGATGCTGCATTGTATGGCACATATGATAGTACTAATTATCTCTTTTTTTTTCTTACCCCCAACCCTTATGTCTCTTCCTTTTATTTTTTTATGTGTGGTCAAAAAGTTTCCATGTCATCCATCTCTGACAAACTACAGAATGCTTTACAGCACAGGGAAGTAGGCCAACCCCTGTGGCCCTGCCTGCCCCAGATCTACTGGCTCCTGCACCAACATCCAACACATCTACTAGAAAGGATCACTCAGACTCTGCTACACCTTGCTGTGAGGGAAAGGTTAGTTTGCTTTATATTTGTTGTATTTTGTATTACTTTATTGCCTTTTTCTATTTTGAATACTGTGATTTGTTTCCTTTACCTTGTGTTTTACTTGTATTCTGCTTTTAACTGCATATTAGAACTTGAAAAGAGACCACAGCTCTGTCTCTTGTGAGTCAGGCAGAAAGGCAGAATTTTTTCCCCACCCTCCCTCTCGGTTGCTGTTGTGTTCTTAAACACCACTGTCTTTCTAGTTGCCTGCCCCTTATGTTAATTTGACCATATATCTCATTTTCTCCCTGCTTTTACTGGCTTGTGTGAGTAAGCACAAAATTATCATTTTGTGAAATCACTCCCCTTCAACTATTTAAATTTATTGGCCATCCTACTGTATTCCATAGTGCCAGAATACAAAAGTGACCACCCTCTTTCAATCTATCTTGCTGTTTTAAAAATAGTGACTCTCCATTAAAACTTAACTTTTTAGACAGGTAAAACTTAAGTTACCTACTTTCACATCTAACTCCTGTAGTGCACACTGCAGTGTTTAGGATAAACCATATTTTTCATCTTACCTTTAAACATCCCTGTGACTAACACTTGCTCTAAAACATGTTGGAAAGCACTAGGAAGCCTAAAAATGATACAAACACTCAACTCTCCTTGTTAATAAGGAGAAATTAATTGTTGGCACTAAACAGCCTATAATTGCAAAGTACCTTGCTAAGGTAAGGAAAAACAGCTCTTATACTTTACAAAAAAGCACCAAACCAGGCATGTCCAAGTGTCAGCTTTCGGTGATTTTTCCTGTCCACCTGGTAAATCTGGCCATACTGGGGCAATGCAGCAATTGCCTCATGTACACAGACAACCCTCTCCTCCTACCACGCAACACTACAACCTGCGAGAGATGCACTTACATAGCCAAAGTAGAAGCAAAGCTCTCTCCAGCCAAGATTGTGCTAGACAGTCAAGAGGAGAAGGTTAACACCCGCACTACACCTCAAGCAACACATAGCCCTTCTAAACCCACACCACCAGCACCCTCACATAGCAACACTAAACTCTCATATGTGGAGGCCCTTAACAGTAACCTGTCCAAGCAACAAGAAACTTCGAAGCTGAAATGCAAACAAACCCCAATCACAACCAAAGTGTCACATAGCTCACAGCACTAGTGTGCCACCCAACAACAGCCCCTAAGGCAAGACAATGTACCTAACACTTTAGTCATAGGTGACTCTATAGTCAAGCACACTGATGTCCCACTCACCAGGCTGAACAAGGAGAATATTACAGTCAGCTGCCTGTCGGGTGCCAGGATCTGCCACATAACGCATGCACTCAAGTCACTGCACAAGTACAAATATGACTCTGTCATTGTCCATGTTGGAGTGAATGACTTGAGACGTACCTCCCTGGACTACATGAAAAGAGACATGGAAGAGCTCTCGGATCATTTGTCCCAGGGAGGTATGACCCTAGCCCTGAGTAGCATCCTGCCTTTGCCCAGAATGATACCACAAAATAACGACAAAATTATTGACTTTAACAATTGGCTAAGCTTCAGGTGTCATTTAAAGGGGATCCAGTATCTGCCTGCGACGACATGATCGACAGACCACGATGCTTTGCCAGAGGTGGTCTGCACTTATCACCCCTGGGATTCAGGTTACTGGCTAAGGCTCTTGCCACTCCTATAATGCCTTTTTTAGGCAAAGTTCAAAGGACAAAACCACCACCGTAACAGGTACAAGCATGTACAATCTGAAGGTAATGCTACTCAATGCTAGTAGTCTAAACCTCAAAATGCACTCTCTTGAGGCAATCCTAAAAATGGAGAACATCGATATCTGTGCAGTAACTGAGACCTGGTTCAAGGCTCCAGAGAGCACCCCTGCAATACCAGGCTACAACTCTTACCACACTTTTCGGCCACCAAACCAGGACCAAAACACTAAAGGTGGAGGAGTGCCCATATTCACCAAGGATATTCACACCACCAGGCTAGATGCCTAACACAATGCATCTGAAATTCTCCATGTGCAACTAACACTAGGTAAGACTGCAATCCAAATTGTAGCTTGCTACAGATCCCCCACCATGCCCCAAGATTCTCACTACACCTTTCGAAACATACTGGAAAATATTAAGATATAACCAAACACCCTAATACTGGGTGATTTCAACTACCCTGCAATTAACTGGGAAAACTACTCATATACCAACACCTTTGCCCAGCGGTTCTTGGAATTCATAAATTCCAGTGCCCTGGATCAACTAATCCATAGTCCCACCAGGGGCTCCAGTATCCTAGACCTGGTCATTACCAACATGGGAAATCGATGCTCCACACCTATGGTCACCCCCTCATTGGTCAGGTCTGACCATAAGCTAATCACCCTTAACATCCACATCCCTCCCCCAACTCCCAGTAAGGAAACCTCCATAAAAAACTTCTTCAAAGCCATCTTCATGTTACTCAAGTCAGAAGTGACAAACTTCATGACACCCATGCAGACGGGAACTGAAAGTTCAACTGCTGAATCCTACACTAAGGCACTGTATGAGCACATCCACTCATGCATAAATCGTGCCATCCCAAATAGAACCAATATGCTCTCCTCCAAAAAAAGGAAGTCAATCTGGTGGTCCCCTGCCATAAACAAACTTTACAACAAAAGGAAGAAACTGTTGCAGAAAAGAGGAAAATCCCAGGATGCAAAAAACTTCCTTACCAGCCTCAGTAAGAAACTGAGATCCCTCATAAAATCCTCCAAAGCTAGTTACGAAAATAAAATTGCCAAAGATTCCAAAGACAACAACAAGGCATTCTATAACTATGTCAAGAATCTAAATGGCAATGCTCAGATCTGCTCTGCGCTAAAACAGAATGGCATTAAATATACTGATCCCAAGGATATTGCCAATATCCTGGCAGATCGATTCGGTGCCAACTTCACCCCCCTCTCACCCCCTAAATGGCCCATCTCAATACTGGAAGATTGCCAAATTCCGGTAATAACGGCCACACAGATAAAACATGCACTCTCCAAAGCTAATAATACAGCATCCATGGGACCAGATGACATCCCGGGCTGTGTACTACATGAACTACAATATGAACTGGCACCTCACCTAAGTGTCATGTTTAATCATAGCCTCACCTCAGGTTTTGTGCCCACTGAGTGGCGCACAGCTACAGTTATCCCACTCCACAAGGGGGGATCCACCTTGGATCCCAGAAACTACCGTCCCATCAGTCTGACAAGCCTTATCTGCAAGGCCATGGAGCGTATTATCATGGAACTTATAAACAAAGACATTGGCAACCTTCAAACACTGGACCCCACCCAGTTTGGGTTTGTGAAGGGCCGATCATGTCTCCTAAACTTGATTGACTTCTTTGAATCAGTCTCCAGAGCCATGGACAAGGGTAAGGTGGTCCACACAGTCTATCTAGACCTTGCCAAGGCCTTTGACACCATCCCCCACTCTGGAATCATAGATAAACTTACTAAGCTGGGCATTAATCCCTACGTCACCCAATGGGTTGCTAACTGGCTTACTGATAGAACCCACACTGTAAAAGTAGCCGACTCCAAATCCAGCTCCAGACAAGTGACAAGTGGAGTACCTCAGGGTTCAGTCCTGGGACTGCTCTTGTTTGGCATCTACTTCTCTGAAGTACAGGCCAACACTAAGGGACTCTGGATAACAAAGTTTGCAGATGACTGCAAACTGGGAGCCATTAATGAGTCCTCAAATGATGTGGTTACTCTACAAAAGGGCCTTACAGAAACAGTTGCTTGGTGCCAGAGCCATGGGCTCAAGCTCAATGCCAAGAAATGTATAGTTATCCCCTTTGGGAAAAAACATGTATCTATGAATTACCATATAGGTGGCAGTACACTAAACACCGAAAGTTTGATAAGAGACTTAGGGACACAGGTGGACAGTGGTCTCACCTTCGATAACCACATCACCACAACAGTCAGGAAATCCTTCTATGTGGCACACCTCATCACTAAGGGCTTTTCATCCAGAAAAAAGGAGGTCATTGTCCCACTGTACTCATCCCTCATTAGACCCATTATAGAATACAATGCCCGTTTGGTATGTACCTCTCAAGACATCTGCAACAACTGGAAAGGCCACAGAAATACCTCACTAAAAGAATCACAGGCCTAAAGCAGATGCCCTACGCTGACCGCCTTAAAAACCTCCAGCTATACTCTGTCGCATATCGTCTACTCAGAGGCGATCTTTGCTTAACATACAAGGCCATGTCAAACCCAGAGCTGTTGGACATGCTACACTTAAAGAAATCGCAATCCCTCAGAGCCACACGCTCCAGGGATCTAAACCTTGTCATCACAATAAACAAAACATGCTGGAGGGATAGGTTCCTGACCCAGGGACTCCCCAGACTCTGGAATAGATTGCCCATATATGTCAAGCAGAGTGCCTCTTTGGTCCTCTTCAAAAGGAACCTTGACGATTGGATGGGAGAAAGAAAATTCACCCCGGGGATCACGTCAGTCGCCCTGCTAGACAGGGGTCCAGGGAAGTAAATAGTGTGGGAAGAAATAGCCAGGGAATTGTTATGGCTAGGCTTGTATAGGCCCTAGGGCTGATAGCCTAGTACCAACCTATGAACCTATGAACCAATATAATAACAAAAACAGGAACTGCATGTGGCCACATATACTATGTTGGAACTCTCACAGTTAAAATGATTACTCACCCAAATGGTTTTATTCAAATGTCTAAAGTGTGTACAAGAAGTGTTACTAATGTACCTACATTGTTTACACTTCATACAAGAGAAAGTCCCTTTGACACTATTGCCATTAACCAGTATGTATTTGTTATCTACTGGGTATTCTAGAATAGTCTTTATGTTCTTGGTTTTCTTATACGTAAACCTAGGTTGTGTGCCAGTAATCTGTATAAGCTCTCTATTGCCCAACAAGAGTTTCCAGTTGTCCTCAATAATATGTTTAATGACACCCATCTCATTCACAATGGGTATAGGGAATGAAATAATAAAGGTAGTGTCATCTTTATCTCTCCTCATACAGCATGAATCAACTAACCTCTAATGATCGGTTTAGCAACAGACTTTCTTAAGATGTTAACTTCATTCTGTATACCTGTAAGCCAAGCCTGACTATACCCTCTTTGTTAAAAAAGTGTTTCAGGGTGATCATCTCCTGAAAAAAAGCTTGATCATCTGTTGTAAGTCTACTAAGGTGAATGAAGTGACCCTTGATTACCCCTTTCTTCATGTGTGTAGGGTGTAAGCTATCTCTATGTAAATAATGATTAACAAATACATCTTTCCTGAAAATTTTACTAACAAAAGCATTGGTAGATACATCAAAGGCCAAATTTATATCTAGAAAGTTAATAGTTTTTCCATAACTTCCCAAGTTGAATTTTAAGAATTCAGTGGTCTGGTTTAGATCTCTTACAAAAGACACATTTATATATCTATAACTATCTACATGTGTATATGGGTTATATTCTAGTTTTTCTGTTCAAGATCATGGCACATTGGGGAATCAGGAATTTTTCCCTTTCCCCACTACACTGTAGACTCTAAGTTGGTATATATAATTAGCAGTTTGTGTGTGAGGGGTGCAGGTGAGCTAGCCTCCCTGCAAAAACATTTTTTTTGTTAGGCAGCTGTTTGACCTATTGTGGTCAATTAGTTGCATTTCAGTGTTTTTGATATATATATATATATATATATATATATATATATATATATATATATATATATATATATACTCACACACAAATATATTATATACATACATATGTATGAATGTGTATAGTGTGTGTGTGTGTGTGTGTGTGTGTGTGTGTGTGTGTGTGTGTGTGTGTGTGTGTGTGTGTGTCTGTGTATGTGTTTGTGTGTGTCTATACACACACACGTCTCTCTCTCTATAGTTTTATATAGATATATATATATATATATATATATATATATATATATATATATATATATATATATATAGTTATACATATAAACACACATGTATATACATCATACACACACAGATATAGCTAGATAGATGTGTGTGTGTGTGTGTGTGTGTGTGTGTGTGTGTGTGTGTGTGTGTGTGTGTGTGTGTGTGTGTGTGTGTGTGTTTGTGTACAAACGATCCTGTATTAAGTCCTGACGGCTCACCCACCCAGTCGCATCCAGCGGCACACAGGTAACCCCCCTCCCGCAAGACCCATAAACCCGCTCTACGGCAACAAACAACTTCAACGTACTCCACAAGCCGAACCCTCTATTAAAGAAAGCAAACTCTATTAAAGTTAAAACAACAGGGTAACCCCCCTCCCGCAAGACCCATAAACCCGCTCCACGGAACAAACAACTTCAACGTACTCCACAAGCCGAACCCTCTATTAAAGAAAGCAAACTCTATTAAAGTTAAAACAACAGGGTAACCCCCCTCCCGCAAGACCCATAAACCCGCTCTACGGCAACAAACAACTTCAACGTACTCCACAAGCCGAACCCTCTATTAAAGAAAGCAAACTCTATTAAAGTTAAAACAACAGGGTAAACGCAAATTTTTTCTACCTGTTAAATTTAAAAAGGACAAGCGTACTAGCTGCAAAAGTGCCTAAAAATCAAGCGTTCTAGACGCAAAAGTGCATAAAATTCAAGAGCACTAGTCTAAAGGTGCCTACTTATCTGGTTCCTTACCTTAACATAAAAAGAGCAGTATTTGAACTCCTCTGTACGGAGTTTCACTCAGTTTTTGCTGTGTCCTCTATGACCCTGGGACTCTCCTAGTGGTGTATGCCCCGCTCCGCTCCGCTCCTCTCCCTGCCCCCTTATCCCACCCGTCCCCAGTACCCCTACTCTTATAGGAACAAAAAGTCCCTCCCACTCTCCCTCCTAGCAAATACAAAGCTCCCCTGTCACTCCTCACGACTCCTCTCACCTCTCCGCCCATACCCATTAAAAAAATCTAATCTAAGTCCTATCCCTCTCCCACTACCCTTTCTCAATCCCCAACATGGCCAAATATGCTCTCAATATAACTCCCCTAATAACCTTACTTCTCACCACTACTTATTTCCTATCAGCATTTGAAAACCAAACTCTCTTAGGTATCCCTTTCCCTAAGCGTTACACCAACTCCCAATGTAATGACCAAGCCTTCTCTATACTACCTTCACTATACCAGGACAAATTGGAATCCCCCAAATTAGCCAACACTACACTCCATTACCCCAAATCTCCACATAACAAAGATAACCTCAAAATTCTATTTAAACTACAGAGATTACTAGTCTATCTAAAAAATCGTATGAACATCGGCGGCGATATTCACCCTAACCCTGGTCCCACCACCACGCCAGACTCTCACTCTAATAATTTTACCCGAAATTCTTCTGACTCTCTACTAATATTACATCTGAACCTAAGAAGCATTAATAACAAAGTTCATAACCTACACGCCATTATAGCAACTCATTCCCCTGAAATTATGTGTCTAACCGAAACATGGCTAAAGCCATCTACTAAGAATGAAGAGATCCTTCCACCTGGGTATAATATTTTTAGGGCTGATCGTACAAAAAAAAAAGGAGGAGGTATAGCTGTTATGTATAAAAACACCCTGAATATCCTTAAGAACCCAATTCAACCTCCTACAATCTCTAACCTAGAAATTATAGCCCTACAGATCTGCTTAAACTCTAAAAAACGCATAAACCTTGTCGTAACTTATATCCCACCAGGGAACAACATAGAAAACCTGGAGCAAACCTTGAGCTGGCTATCCACCAGCTACCCACAAGAAACCATGGTACTTGGAGACGTCAATATAGATTGGTCTCTCTGTTCCACCCACTCAACTCCAAAACCTATCAATCTACATGGTTTTTCCCAAAACATCCTATCCCCAACTAGATTAGGCAACTCTCTTCAAAAAGAAAGCATCATTGACTGGATCCTTACTAATAAGGACTCAAATAACTATACCACAGGTACCCTTCCCAGTGACCTCAGTGATCACCTAATTACTTATATCATTAAACATAAATGCCCAACTTCCAACCCCCCCCCCTTTATAGACTAATCAGAAACAAAAATAAATTTGTCCCACAACTATTTCTTGCTGACCTGAAATCTTGCAACTGGTCCTTACTAAAAACCCTTCCAATTAATGAGAGTGTCTCACACTTCAATGACACATTTCTCAAGATACTTGATGCACATGCCCCACAGAGACAAATTAGATCCAAACCTCGTATAGCACCTTGGCTAACAAAGGAAACCAAAACCAAAATTAAACTACGTAACCAAGCCTGGGATAAGTGGAGGGCCACAAAATCCTCCCAAGATCGCACTAAATTTCAACAACTAAGAAACACCACCAAAGCAGCTGTTACCCAGGACAAAAAACAATACTTCTATCACCTCTAGCACAAACACCAGAACAACCCAAAGAAATTCTGGGCAGGCTTTAACAACCTTCTGCACCCAGGGAAAACCTCCACCCCAACCCCCGAGAATCTTGTAGAGAAAGAACAGGAAGAAGTAGCCAATACCTTTAACTCCTTCTTCACTGAAACTGTCCTAAATCTAGCCAGTCAACTAACTTCCACTTCACAATCTGCTGTTCAACAGCACGCTCTCACCCCTACCCCGTTCAAGTTAAAGCCAGTATCTTCCTCGTACATACGTACCCTACTAAAAAAACTTAGGCCAACCACCCTAGCGGCTGACCACCTCCCTGCAGAATTCTTACAAATTGCATCTGATGTAATAGACTACCCAATATCCATCCTTATCAATAGAACAATAGCTGAGACGTATATCCCTACTATCTGGAAGATCTCTTATATCATTCCACTTCACAAAGGAGGTTCCTCCATGGAAATCTCAAATTATAGACCAATAGCTATCTTATCCCCAATAGCGAAAATCATGGAGAGATGCATCCACAAGCAACTTCTTCACTACCTAACTGTTAATCATCTCCTGTCCAACTCCCAACATGGCTTTCGCCCCCACCACAGTACAACTACCGCCCTCCTTTCCTTTGTTGACTCCATCAATAACAACCGCAACAACAAACTTATATCCTCTGCCCTCTTTTTGGACCTATCAAAAGCTTTTGATATGGTCAATCATCAGCTCCTCCTTAACACCCTTGAAGCCTTGCATCTGGACACACCAGCACTAAGCTGGTTTAAGACCTACCTCTCGGGTAGGCAACAAGCCGTCCTGTGGCAAAATTGTAAATCAGGACTACTCCCAATTTCCATAGGTGTACCTCAGGGCTCCATACTCGGTCCACTTCTGTTTTCCATCTACATAAACAACCTTAAATCAGTCATCCCTAAATCCACCTGCATACAATATGCCGACGACTCCACCCTAATCTGCTCTGACGTCTCCATCTTGAATCTCCAAACTATTACTCAACATTGTTTTTCTCAAATTGAAAAATGGTTCAACGACTTGAAACTCCTACTTAATCCAACTAAAACAAAACTACTACTATTCTTTCCCAATGCTTCCTCTTCCCAGGAAAAAGAATCTCCAAACGCTAACAAAATAACCTTCCATGTTAAATCTAACAATGGGACTTATATAACCCCTGTCACCAGTACCAAACTACTTGGAGTAACCATTGATCACAAGCTCAAATTTGACCTGCACATTACTCAAACTATAAAGTCTGTTAACAAAAAATTAGGATCTATGTACAGAATTAAAAACTTCTTAACTCCTTCTACCAAATTAACTATTGCCCGCACCCATCTTCTCTCTCCCCTCCTCTACGCATCCCCAGTCCTCTCTTTCCTCAATAAACGTGAACTTAACATGCTCTCTCGTGCTTACAACCATATTGCTAGATTTATAACAGGTTCCCCTTATCGAACCCACCATTGTCTTAACTTGAGGACCCTTGGCTGGCTTGAACTGCCTAATCTCCTCAAACTTAACCAACTCACCGAGGCCTACAAAATAGTCAACCACCCTGATAAAACTCCATCACTATCCAGCATTCTGGCCCCTTACTCTAATCTAAATAGTCTTAGATCATCCAACAGTTCTCTTATCCTTACCACTAAAGCTAAAAACTCAGGTGGGGATGCCCTCTACGCTAACTCCATTGGGAAACCGTGGAACTCATTGCCAAACTACTTAAGACTCTCAACTTCACGCACCCAATTCAAAAACAACCTAAAAGAATATCTCATATCCCAATGGATATGTCCTTGTCATCCACCTGACTAACCTCATAGCTCATACCCTACTAGCCTCACTTCCTCCTAGCACGTTCTCCTATTTAGACCTCTATAATCTCTCACTTCAAATCACAATTGAGGTTTTTTACCCTGATCTTCCTATTTACACCCCAAGTGAAACTAATACCATGCTTAAACTACAGCATGTACTTTAATCAATATTTGTATCACTATTTGTGTGTCTATTCTCTAACATGTATAAATTTTTGTTTGTTTGATTGGAGCTTTTCTCCTCGGGCCTCTACTGAAAATGGATATGTATCCAGCTAGACTAGCCCGGTTAACAAATGTAAAATAAATAAATAAATAAAATAAATATATATATATATATATATATATATATAGAGAGAGAGAGAGAGAGATGTTAGGTTCAAGGGAAACTGGAGTCACTGATGTATATGAAAATACAGGTTTATTGTATGCATCCAGACAGGAAATTAAATAACAGCACTTCTTGGCTACTCAGATTGAAAATTAAACAAAAAGAACAGTATTTCCTGGCTCCTCATGTGCCAGTTCCAAAATTAAATAAAACGAAAAATAGCCCTTTGACTGGAAGTTCTACAGAGCAGTATCTTTTTTATATCTTTAGATAGTCCGCACACCCCCTTTATGAAATAAGCTTTCCTTGCCCAGGCCTTGATCCCATCCATGTGTCATAAACATACCGCTCAACCGTACCAAATTCCTTGGTATTTATCATTTTTGGGTTCAAAATAATAGGTGCCACAAATTCCTGAGTGACCCATTTAAACCCCAATTTCATTTTTATTTTTATTTCCATTTTTTATGCTCATGATGTCATCGTGCACCACCAGCATATCCTGCGGTGTTATCAATATGTGTAAGTCTCTGATTTTACATCAGGCCAGGAAGAAAGTACAACCGCTGCTCTCTAGGCAGCAGCATTGAGAATTGACTGTAACCATCATACAGGGAACAAAGAGGTAACATTAAAAAAAATGGCTGATCTTAAATAAAACTTTGGGGTGCATGTGTTTTGCCAGCACAGCTGACTGATAGGTTGGGTGAAGCCCATCCAGAAGATGGAATGTGTGATCTCTGTGGAGCCATTATTGGTGCACAAGAAGGTAAAAGACATTGTGTGGCTCGCAGAAGAAAGGGGAAAGATATCTCACACGGCTGTAACATCACATAAGGACCCTAAAGAGTTCCTTCTGAATCATCTTGTACTCTTGTGTAGAAAGTCAAGACCTTGCTTGTTGCTGTCTTCTGCTGTACCTAATTTGTAACAAATCTGGCGTTAGGGGTTGGGGGATAAGTAATTTACTATACCTGGTTTACTGTCACAGGACCAAAACACACACAAACATGCACAGACAGAAACACAATTGAAGAAACATCTTAGTAACTTCATGATATGAAGGCTGAGGGGAATTAAGTTTTCATTCCCCATCATTTTGAGTAAATGGTTATTTAAGAGCAGTGGTTTGTGTTGTAGTAGTTTGAGATAGTTTCCCACATTTTTTGGGTATGTCACTCTCCAATTTAATTTATCTGACCATTGGAAGGTCATCACAACAGTTAGTCTATGATTCATTTCTTTGCAAACTGTATACATGTTGTAGATTTATGTGACTTTGCTAAAGATCTTGTCTAATGTGGTATGCAGCTAACAGAATATCAGTGTGTACATGCTAGAAGTATGGCAGGATATAAAGTTGAATGCAAAGTGTTTTATATACCTATTGCCTGCTACTTCCATTAAGATTTTTTGTTAATGTTGTAAAGAGACTTGAAATGGTATTTCTGTGTGGAATGTGTATTTTCTGAGTTAATGTTAAATTGGGGAACATTTTCACAATTATCATTTTAATGTTGGTATCCCATTGGAGTGGGCTGAGTTATATTATTATGCATGCAAATTTTATATTAATTAGTGTCCAGATTTTTGGCCAGTTGTACCTACTTTTCTTGGGCCTTTGTCCAGATTTTTGATGTCTCCAGGTTGAAAGGTATGTTCATATGTTTTCCCCTTGGTGCACTCCATAGCTTAAACCTGACTGGGCCTATTTACTCTACACCTCCACGTGACTCTTTGCAAATGTTTCTCTAGGTTAGGAATGGACTTCATGAATACCTTGGGACTAAGAACCTCCTTTTATAGCATGGTATTAGGCAGCTATGAACTATGACTGACTAATACAGAGTATTTTGCTAGCTAACTTTTTTTTTGCTCCCTCCAAGACCTTGCCTCATAGATCCACTATAGGCACTCATCCGGTCCATTCATCCATTGAATCCAAGGGTATGGAACATGGGAATTCCTGGGTTAAATGAGAACCCTACAAGTCATTCATTCCTGATCAGGAGTCACTATCATCTATCTAGTCCCTATTGGGAGTGGGTCATCTTGCTAGTACAAGAGAGCAGCCTACCCTCTCCCCCTGGGAGTACACCTCCCCTCCCCTCCCAGTGGCTCCTCTGAGCTCTGCCATTGCTGTCTCCTGAGAAAAGTGTGCCTACACATGCAGAGTTCTCCTTGACTGTCAGTATGAGATGCACTTGTGACAGTGTGGTCTCAGCAAGCTGGCAAGCCTGGCTACTCCCCAGGATGGGTGAGTCAGCATTGACCACTCATTCCCATCTTTCCTGGTCAGCCTCTACAAGCATATGTACCAACATTCAAACTCAAGTTATCTGTGGTGTAGTCATGGCTTTATCCATCTATGCCACAGAGATGGCCTCCTAACTAATTGTTGTGAGAATATGCCCCCATACTGTAGTGTGTCACACATTTAAAGCACATTATCCACTTTCTGTTTCTAAAATATTACAGCTACTCCCCCCAGCAAAAATGACAGTGGCAGGGTTGGACTCATAATGATGGGCTGTAAGCCATCAATAACCCAGCTATACTTCTGTTGGCCAGGCTAGGCCTATCGATCACTGTTTCTTGAAAGGGCTAGCGTAATAGGGCCCACTGGCACAACTTTGTATGGTTATCAGTCTACCTACTCAGCTATTGCTATGGGGCACTATTAGTGACCAAACTGAAGAGCCTACCTAACCAATGATACTTCAAGGCATAGAAATTTCTCTGTATAGCTAGTTACTCTCTTTCAGTGGCTAGCATCTTTTTTCCACATTACTGAATTTCCTGCTGGTACAGCACACAGGGTGTTACTTGCCTTGGATACCTTGAACCTATCTCTGATGCATTGGTATAAAGGGTGAATTCTTTAATAAACTCAGGAGTCACTAACATAGAATCAGAATATAGGAAATAAAGAGCCTTTTGGTTTCATTATTTACACACACACACACACACACATATATATATATATATATATATATATATATAAATACATATAAACACATACACACACACACACACACACACACACACACACACACACACACATACATATACACGCACACACACGCACATATATGTAAGTTTTGTTAACAAGGTGAGTGTGCTGCTTGTGTTGACCCTTTTCAGTCACAACCTGGCCCTAGAAAGCAGAAGCACTCACAAATAAAACTTTATAAAAAAAAAGTAATAAAAATAAAAAAAAACTCACAAATGGTACTTTAGGCAATCTGCAAATAAACCAAAAGAATGTAGTTGTACCGGCTCTGTGGTGGTAACATTTTATTCACAAATTAAAAGATAAATGCTTTTAATTTTTCTTTCATAAACTTCATCAGGTAGCGACTTCCAAGATGGCTGCACATTGAATAACAGCTTATTTATAGCTCTTTCAGTGTGAAAACAGAAACTCAGCAGAGAAGGCCAGTAGACTTGTGTTTTTGGGTAAATATCAGTAACTGGCTAGTAAGTACACTGCCCGGATGCCAGTAATAAAGAAATACAGAAGACCTGGAAGAAAATCAGCTGCAAAAAGTGAGGAAGAAACACTGACTATGGAGAGTTCCACAGCTATTTAGCAAAAAGCAATGTGACCTTCAGTCCAGTAACCTACAGGGAGACATAAGACAACTGCATACAGACCTGGTTAAAATAAGCAAAACACTCATGGAGTATATCAACACAATCAACAAAAGGCTGGAAAAATGGAAGAATCTTTAAACAGATATTCAGATAAAATGATAAAGCTACAAAAATCATAGGTTGAAATAAAGAAAAGGCTGGCTGAATATGAGACTGCTCAGGAAGAGATGTTTCAAAAAATAATAGAATTAGAGGACAGCACACATAGGGAAATCCTGAGAATTTCAGCTATACCAGAGAAGCTGGAAGGAACAGGCTGCATTAATTTTATGAAAGCACAAATAAGGAACTGTACTGGTATTCCACAGCAGTAGTTGTTAGTTGAAAGGGCACATTGTGTGTATGCTCCAAACCTGGCTATAAGAAAACAACCTAGACCTTTAATAGTAAAGATGCAATCCTACTAGCAGAAGGAGTTGATTCTGACAAATTTGTGGCAGAAGGACAAAGTACTAAAAGTGGGAAACATCAGAGTGTTTATGGAGATTGATTACTCATTGTACACCAGACAGAAGAGGAGGAAATTTAGTCCACTATTCCGGGAATGTCGAGATGCAGGTGTGAGATTCAAAATGCTGTACCCAGCTGTCTTCAAGGTACTCTTTACTGCAGGGACAAAATCATTTTTTGATGAAGTACATGCTGAGGAAAAAAATACAAAAGTTTGCCAATAAAAAGTGAGCTGTGAAACAGGAGATTGTGCTTCTTGTTCTTCTTGTAATAAAGACCACAGAAAGACTGTACCTGTGAAACCTTTTCCACTGTTTCAATAGAAAATATTGGACAGAAGGAAAGGAGCATGAGAGTTGACTAGAAGAATCAAGAGTAGACTGGAATTAAGCAGGGACAGGATTTCAGAGATGAACAGTAATAAAACCAGTAACTTAATATACAATGCAATAATTATATTTGTAGAATAATGACAGAACAGGAAAATCTGGAAATATTGAACTTTTTCAGAGTTTGTTGGACTTGAGGGGACTCTAAAGCATATTCATGTCATTAATGTTCAGAAAAGTGCTTTGGGGAGGGCAAGAGGAGGGAGAAAGTTAACTGTAAATAAATATTTTTTTCTTAAATAGTACTAATTTTGTGGCATGTGGTTTTCTTTACATTGTATAAAGTAAAGTTTTTTCACTTATTTTTAAGTGTAATGGGGATTGTAAACAGGTGTTGCTTTTTTTCCTCTCTCTCATTGTTCAGTTTTACGAAATGTAGACACTGGCCTCATTAAAATCATGATAAAAGAGAGATTAATGTGTTTTTCTCTTGCATGGGGAAGTGACTGGATTGAAGAACTCAGAATGATTTATTAACAAGTTGTAAGAGAGAGCAAGTAAATGAAATAGAACACTGAATATTATGAGGCTTTTTTCCAGCAAATACATGTAAGCTCAGTAACAATTCTACACTGGCTGCCTGGTTGTGATGTCTCCATGGAGGCAATCTGGTAAAGAGAAAGTGGCTACAGTCTGATGGAGAGTGATTGGCTGAGGGAAAAAGAGAAAAGAGAAATTGGCTAAGATAATGTTCTCTGAAAACATTCAGGGTTTTCCCAGCTGGGACAGATATAAAAATAAGACAAAACCAATCAGCACTTAGTAGAAGCACAGACTGCACCACGCGTCTTAGCATGGACAACCTTTCTTTTAGGTTAACTCAAGTCTGTAATTGTGGCTGTCATTTTTGGGACTTTTGTTTCTATTAGGAGGGTAAAACTTTAATATATGAAGGTACATAGTTGTGTGTGTTAGTATTAAGTTAATATGTTTTAGGGGGTATTGGGGGTGTGCTGTTTTCTTTTGTCTGAGAGCTTTCAATAAAACAAAAAGTTTTATAAGACGTGACATAGGCTCAAATGGATATGACAAGAACAACTGTATAAAAAGTTCAAGCTGCCAAAAACTGTATGTATGTAACCCAGAAGCTGGAACTAGACATTTAACAAAAAAGGTGTTATACATAAAAGGTGGGAATAATAACTTTTTAATACAATGATGCTTTCTCTAATGTCTTTAAATGTAAATGGCCTCAAAGAGAAATACAAACAAGAAAGAGTAGTGAACTGTATTAAAAAATGTAGAGTGCAAATAGCTATGCTACAGGAGACACACTTACATGTGAATTTGATAAAGAAAGATCTTCAGGATGGTTATTCAGTGGAACACCTGGGACAAATGAAAAGAAGAGTACTTATATTCATTGCAAGAGGAGCTCCAATAGTGATAGAAGAAGATAAAAAAGATAATGGCAGATTTATAGTGCTAAGGGACTACTGGCAAGGAAGGAGGATTACACTGGCATGTATTTACATTCCACCTAAAACTACTGTAATGGAGCTTAAGAAATTTCTGAGAGAAATAATCAGTATTCAGCAAGGAATATAGTTATAGGTGGTGACTGGAACTTGATTTGCAGCAGTGAGGATGTCTGGGGGGCCCAGAAGGGAAAGTATAACAAAAAAGGGTAGATTTTTGAAGAAATTTATGAAAATATTTGACATGGAAGATGTGAATTCTGTAATAGGAGTTTGGAGTGAATTTGCATATTATTCCCCAAGATATAAAACTGGGCTAGGCTAGGCAGAATTTACATTTCACAGGAACATGTGCATTTAATTGAAGGTCTTGATACCCACCCAATAACTATTTCAGATCATGCAACAATAATAGCTAAAATAAAAACACAGGGTAATGAAATAAAAATGAAACATTGGCGGTTTCCCACCTACCTGTTGAAAAGAGGAATTTAAGAAATGAATAGTGGAGTTTATTCAGGAGCTGTTAGAGAGGATAGAATTTTCTTCTGAAAATATAGCTAGGGAGTAGGATAAAATTAAGGTGGAGTTTAAAAATAGGGCAGAAATAAAAGAAAGGGAGCTATGGTTAAGAAGTAACAATAATTATTTAGAGGGACTGACAAATATGAAAGTATTGCAGAATAGGGAGAATCTCACAGAATAAGAAGAGGATCAACTGCATAATGCTAGGCAGAAAATAAGGGATTACCTCGATAATGTGCACGGGCTGAGAAAGAGTGTTGTTAAGCAAGTCATTTTTGATAATAACACTAGAGCACAAAAACTTTTAGCACAATGACTCAGGGAACAGAATGTAGAAAGGGCTGTTGCTATAAAGCAGAGAAATATGAAAATCAAGAAAAAGACAATGGAAATGTTTATAGAAGAATTAAATATGCTGAGGTTAGAGGTAGATGAGGCTCAATTACTAACAGTTAGGACAGAAGGAGATGAGATAAAAATTGTGATGTATAATCAATCTACAGGAAAGTCCCCAGGAATAGATGGTATTCCTGTGGAAGTTTGGAAGTTAGGAGGGAAAAAACTGATAAAGATCTGGAAGATTTTGTTTAACAATATCTTAAGATGAGGAGAAATACCACCTTCCAGGAAAAAAGCTGTAAAACCTAAAGAGGGTAAGGATCCATCAGATCCAGCTTTATACAGGCCCATTTCAATACTAAACCATGATTATAAAGTATTCATGTCTATGATAGTGAAAAGAGTGGTGCCAAAACTAATAGATATGAATCAGTGTGGTTTTATGGAGGGGAGGCAAACATTTGACAACATTAGCAGAACACTGATGTTCCAGAGGGAAGCAGAATGTAAGAAAATACCATTGTTGTTGGTGGGTCTTGATACAGAGAAAGCATTTGACAGAGTAAGCTCAGACTTTATGAGCAGGGCAATGGAAGCATTTGCATTTCTTAAAAAAATTATAAGGTTGATTAGGAGAATATATGAGGGATTGGAGGAGAAAATGAAAGTGGTGGAGTACTCTCTGATAATTTCTGTTTGAGCAGAGGAACCAGGCAAGGGTGTCCTCTTTCTCTTTTATTGTTTGCATTGTATTTAGAACCACTAGCAAAGAAAATAAGGGACTTAGAAATTCAAGGATATAATTGGTATGGTAGTCAAGAAAAGCTGGTTTTATTGGCAGATGATATTATTTTGTACCTGACAAAACCAGAAAAGATATTACAATGTTTTGGAACATTTTGAAACAGTTTCAGATCTTTTTGGGATACAAAATTAATGAAGATAAAGCAAAGACAATAGCGGCAAATTATTTACCCACACATGAACTGGTTCAGGAATACCCATATTTATAGGGACATGATAAAATGAAATATTTAGGAGTATGGATTAAAAATGATTCTAGTGTGGCAGCTAAGGATATGTGGGAAGAGACCAAACAAAAGATAATACAAAGACTGAGAAAATGGTAGCATTCTTATATGGATATGGATAGTAAGACACAAGCAGTTAAAATGTTTTAAGTCCCTTTAGTCTTATACACGGGTCAGGCATATTTTTATCAATCAGAGGAGAAGTTGTGGGTAGCAATTAATAAAGAGCTGAAGGACTTTATCTGGGAGGGAAAAACAGCAAGAGTCAAGTGGGATAAACTGATTCTTCCAGTAGAACAGAGTGGTTTGGGATTACCCTATTTGAAGGGGTATTTCAGAGCTACAGAGTTAAGACTCCTACACATAGCACAAGCAGAAAACTGTAATTCAAAGCAGAAAGGGATGATGATGAAATATGGGGGAAGCTCAAGAAACTAGGAGAGACTGGTATTTTGGATGCAGGCCTTTAAGGAGAACAATAATAATAATACAGAATATTATGTCTATAAAGTAGCAGAAAGTATTCTAAGAACTAAACCAACATGGGAATGAAGAAATGAGATTCTGCCGATAGGGAAGACTGCAATTAGGTATAGAGACAATAGGCAAGAGGGGGCAGGAATTTAATGGAGAATGCTGGCAAAGGAACCAAGGTATTGAGAGCAAATAATTAGAGAGGGAAGGGTGATAGACTGGGAAGATGCCAACAATTTATTTGGACTGCAGGTTAGAGATTACCTTCCCTATCAGGGATTGATATCAGATTATAGGCAACGAGAAAGAAATAGGAGGGTCCTAAAGGAAAGAACAGCACTGGTAGAGTTTTTAATAGAATCTAGAGCAGAAGGTGCCATTAAAAAAGGAATAATTAGAACAGCATATAAAATATTGCATGGTAACTATATGAATCAATCAGAGGAGGTTAGAAAGGATTGGGAAGAGAGCTTAGATAAGCACTTCAGAAAGAAACAATGGGAGGATATATGTATGTCTCCCAAATATGCAACAAAATCTAAAAGATTTAGGATTTTTGCCTGGAAGTGTTTACATATATATTTTTATACTCCAAGGAGACTCCAGAGAAATTTTCCTCAGAGTGACTGTAAATGTTGGAGGTGTGAAGTGGAAGAAAGAGGTAATTGAAAACATATTTTCTGGGAGTGTGGTGAGTTGGTAGACGTTGAAGATTCCCTGCGGGATGCACTGTTGGAGATGCTGGGAGGGCAGATTGGTCTGACGAAGGAGATGATTTTTCTGAGCTATGATACAGAATCAGAAATGTCTAGATATGGTAAGGCCTTGCTGTGTCTAATAATAGTTGCTGCCAAAAAAGCAATTACTAGAAAATGGAAATAAAAATGAACAACTATACTGGAAGTAGTGAATATAGCAGCAGAGATAAAACAACTGGAATTGAGATCTTTAGAAAAGGGTAGGAGCAAAATACATAGGACAAAAAAGGCAAGTTATTGAGGAATGCTCATTAAGCCCTGGCCATCTTGGGGAATTATGCTTAGTTGCCAGTAAAGCTCTTTTTTCTTCAACATTAGAGGCCATGGTCCTCTCCTCATGTTACATAGTACTTTTTCAATCACCACAGATTTTAACTTTACTATATAAGTTTTGATGTTGATAACATTTTTTTATCTGATGAAGTTTTTGATACAAAAACAAAAGTGCTTATCTTTTAATTTGTGAAAATAATAAAAATAGTCCATGCAGGTACAATGAAATACATAATTGTACAACTTTTGAAAATTTACAATACAGAAGATGTAGAATAAGTAAACCCCAAAAATATTTACAAAGTGATAATACAAGAAAGTATTTATTCAGTCTGGAGAACAATTGCAAACAATATATTGAAAAAGTAAATAATTTATAAGATATTTCTTTGTTTAACCTTTGTCAATTAAGCATTTGCTATGGGATTGATTAAATAACAATAGGTTAAATTACTTTCTGAACTGATGAATGTTGTTTACATATATATATATATATATATATATATATATATATATATATATATATATACCTTAACTGAGCAGGCAGTGAGTTCCATGTGGCAGGAGCTGACTTAGAGAAGGATTTATCATCGAATGGATAGGTGAACTGGTGGTCTGACTAGCTGAAGTGCCTCCTGACTTCAACATGAGTAGTCAGAAAGGTAGACAGAAAAAGAGGAGCATGTCAATAAGAACTGTGTAGTATCTTGTGAGTAAAGCAACAGGGAAGGGCATTGGACTTTTTTTTTTGGGGGGGGCAGTTAATTAAATGCTCTAGATGCCTCATGAGACAATTGTAATTTGGCAAATACTTCTCTCTTTTGTGAGATCTATCAAATAACAGTTAATAGTTGCAGAATTATCCACACAGTTTTTCTAGTATCAAAACCCTTAACATATATTTTAGTGGTGGGTACAAACCATTTTTATGGCCTCTATTTTTTCTAGCTGGCCTTGTCACTGGTTTTCCTTTAACATATCATAAGTACTTGGTTTCCATCATGCCCAGTTTACTTTTCTTAGCAGTTAAAATTAAGCCTGTCTGTCTAGATTTATCATAGCCTGCATTTTTGGTAATGCAGACACGGGTATACTGCAGCATATTGGGAGTGAGGTGTCAGTATTTTATCTGTTAGCTTTGAGTTGAGGAGTTAGGAACTGCACAAAGTGTTAGAGTAGCAATTGTTCTGCTTCCTGCCTTTGTGCTTTGGACAAGAATTTTTCTAACTGCACTGCAGGTTAAAATTCTCTGGTCTCTACTGTATGAACTTCAACTGGTAGGATCACTGTGGAATCTCCTTCCATGGCTGCATTACATTAATGTGATAGATCTCTTCTGCCTTTCTTTTTCCTGGCTGTCTAAGCTTGTAGTTTACTGCATCTTTTCTTTGGTACATGTCGACCCATCAACAGCACTTTAATTGAGTGCTGTCTGGTCTATGTGAAAAGAGCAAAACTAGTTTTGTGAAGCTCGGAGGTAAGTATTTTTGCACGGAGCCAAGCCCCCCTGCACCTTCAAACTTAAACTTATCAACTTTGAGGTCACACAACAGGGGAGAAAAAAGAAAACTCCATGGTCCATAATTTGTTCTTTTCCCATTGATCGGATAGCACTTGATTAAAGTGTTGTTTATGTGTCTACAGGATCCCTATTCTGTCAGTAACTTTGAATGGCCATTGCTGCTTAGCCAGGAATTTGCTTTCCATGGAAGGCACTAACAATAACAACTGATCTCCTGCATTAAATTCTCTAAGTTGGGCATTTTCATTATAAATTCATTGTTGAGTTCCTCGGGTTTCTGCCTTTGCACCTTTGCCATGGCCATAACCAGCTTTAGTCTATCCTTGAAACTAACATAGTGTTCTACCATTTTTTTAGATGGTGTCTTCTCTTCTTCCCATTTCCATAGCAAGGCCAAGTAGTCCCATGGGATGTCTGCTGTGCAACTGTTCAAATGGAGTAAACCTAGTTGCAGTTTATGGTTCCTTTTAGATTGTAAACTTTAAGTTGGGTAACAGCTGGTCTGAGTTTTTACCATCTACATCAATAACTTTCCTTCACATGGATTTCAGTCTTTATCAAATGTCTTTAATAATCCATCAGTCTGTGGGTGACAGGCTGATTTATTTTCATCTATCTGACCTTAAAGCATTGGCATAACTGACATAATACCCCTGATATAAAAGGAGTCTCTTCATCAATAAGTATCTGTTTAGGAATCCCCACTCTGGAGAATACCTATACAGGTTCTCTGGCAGTAGCCTTGCATAATGCCACTGTTTCTGGAAATTCTGTAGCATAGTTCAATATTATTAGTATGTAATGATACCCATTCCTAGATTTTACTAGTGACTCAATAATAGCCATAGCTGTATTCTCAAATGGGACTTCTGTGATAAAGACTGGGATCAATGGCCTTTTATATGCAGGTTGGGGTGAAGATTTCTAAGTCTTTCATTAGACCTGGCTAGTAAAATCTCATTAGTACTCACCTTAGTTTTGTCCATCCCTAGACTGACCTCCTAACATGTGACTGTGGGCTGGCTTCATTACTAATGTCCTGTAAGGGTTTGACAATAGCATGTGATGTAAAATTTCTCTCCTTTCTTTCCATTTTGACTTTTTTAAAGTTTTTGTGGCTTACTTGTATGTCCTGTAACTCAGGGTTACTTTCTTAAGTAATTTGCCTCGAGGTGAATGCACAGCTTCCTTCCCCCTAAATACTGCCATTACAGTTTCTTCAGTGTTTTCCCCATCAAAGGGTTGTTCTAGACAAAACTCACCTTCTGCTTTCTCTGCTGCCTGTACAAGTCTGTTGAGTGGTGTCTTTAATTTTAAGTTGTACTCCTTCTATCTTAGTGTGATTAGATCACCTTGCCACTTTCTCTTTCTTCTCGGTTACCCTTCTCTGCAGAGGGTACCAACCTCAGAACAAAACTTATCTACAGTTTTCCTGTCCTTTCTTACAGATAGTTGCTGCTTAGAGTCTGCCTGGACTTAAATTCTCTGCTTTACACTAGCAGAAGTGGATTCAGAACCTGCTTTTACTACTCACTTTGTGCTGAGGGTTTTCATTTAGGTGCTCTTCTTCTATTTTTTTTCCCTCAGTTACTGTGCTAATGTTTCTTGTAAAAGTTTCTGTGCAGACTTCTGACTTCTAATGAGTCTTACTTCATGGTTCTGTATCTCTTTACATTAAGCTCCTAAAGTGACATCCCTGACAGTTTTGGGATTCTGATGCCCTGTCTCTCTCTTTTCTTTAAAGAAGAAACATCTTTTTTTAAATTATCATGTATGACAAAGACCATGTTACATTTATATAAATGACAGTAAACCACAGCGACACAATCTCAGCTGCAAACATTATGCATTCTAAACCCTGCCGACACAACTGTAGTTGCAAATGTTATACATCACTTTTAACATATCCAGCCATAGTTAGTCAACCATTACATAGCTCATTCAAATCTTGTGTTCTTTCAAACCTCATTCCTCCTCTGCATGTATTGATCCCTCTGTTCCCATTTTTTTCCTATGTAATTTGATCCTACCCTTTTTTAAAGTTCCCATTTCCAGTTGTTTTATCTCTGTTACTATCTTTGCTACTTCTAGTAAAGTTGGTTTAGACTTTGATTTCCATTTTCTAGTAATTGCTTTTTTGGCAGACATCATAATTAAACTCAGCAAGGCCTTACTATGTCTAGGCAATTCTGAGTTTGTATCATAGCTCAAAAATAATTTCTCTAGTCACTCCAACTTGCTCACCCAGCATCTCTGACAGAGCAGTCTGCAGGGAATCTTTAAAGTCTACCAACTCATTACACTCTCACAAAATATGTTCCCAGTTACCCTTTCTGCCCCATCACACCTCCAACATTTGCTATCACCTGAGGAAAATTTTTTTGAAGTCTGCTTGGGGTATTTGATGCTCTGTCATTAGTCTATGTTTCTTACAATAGGCAGGATCCATTTTAACATCTAACTACAACCAAATTTTAGCCTCCCTTGTAGCGTCTATAAGAACTCATTTTTTCCTGGTTTTGGTCCTGGAAGTGTATTTTGATATCACTGTATTGTTCTTCACCCTATACATATACTGAAAGGGTGCATTAAGCTGCTACTTTGCCTCTTTTTTATCAAGTTCATCCGTCTGCTATGATGTATCTATGGATTCTACCTCCCTGGTGAATTTTCCATAGTACATTAAAAATGGGAAAATCTTTTACTACTGTTAGGTCATTTGTAAAATCAGGCTTTACAGCCACTGGATGTATCACTTCTCCTAGAACTGTTTAAATATGTGCATGTGAGAAGATATTCTTTGTGTCACTATGAATGCCTATGGCCTCTAGTTTTTGGTTGTTGCTAATATTGTGCTTACATACTTTATGACCTTTGACAAGGATAATCATGTTTCCAGATGTTTAGCAGAGCTTGAACCTCCCTTTCTGCTAAAACTGTAGTAAACTTCACTGTCTTAGTATTAACTCAGTGACATAGTATTGATTGGATTATTTTAGCTGTAGTTTACCAAATTCCATAGGAATAGCTTCATTTGTAACATGTATTTCAGTTTTCACATTTCTAGTGCTAGCAATCTCTTCAGTGTTAGTAGCACAGAACTTAACAAAGTGATCCTCCACATTTGAAACAAAATGGAACTCTGGTGGTTTGCCAATGGGTGAAGCCAAAGCTTTTTTATAGAATCAAATTATGCCCTCACATTTCAAACATGTTCATATCTCTGGAACCATAAGGGTTACTTAAGAAGTGTAAATGGCAAACTCTTCAGCACATAATATTTTTATAGTGGTAGTATTCTTTAGGTTTGAGGTCTTCAACTGGATTTTATGTCACAGTAAACACAATAACTATTATTAAGTTTGCAATATTTTGTAAACAACTTACAATATCTCAAGAACCACCAAGTCCAGTTATAACATTTTATTGCTTGCACTTTCATAGCTCTCAACTTTTTAGAGCAAGAAATCTGGACAAAGACATAAAAAAATGGGGGGACAAAGGCCCAAAAATAGGGACTATTTTGAAATATTGCTCTTACAAACTTAGAAAGCTGATAGAATAACAGATTTTGCATTAGAATACATTTTCTGAAGGGTATGAAGTCTGAATCTCAAATATCTGTCATTATTTTATTCCTCAATGACTTGCCAGAAAACCACCATTTTTTGAGTAACAGGCTAAAAATATGAAGCAAAAATCTGGACATTCTGCAAAAATCTCTACAGTTGAGAGACAATGAATTACCTTCTTGTTCATGTAAGTTTTCAGTGCCTCTCCTATCAGCTGAGAAGATACACATTGTTAATAACATAGTGCTACTCTTTGGTAACAAGGTTTATTTTGAGAGACTAGATGGGGTTGGTGGTGGTACTCAAACAGAGCTATATCAGTTTGATTTGCACCTTATAGTGATTGGGCTGGGTTGCTCTGAGCCATACATTTGAGCCTATGCTGGAAATGGATTTGACCATTTGTTATTGAATTAGTTTGCTTTTTTCAGTCTCTTCAAACACACCAAGGAAGTGTGTTTTAATTATTTAAATTGTCATTTAACATCCAAGTCAGCAGCTTAGTTTAACAGTGTTTGTGGGACATTACTAGTGATCATTTTGTGAGAGAAGATTAATTTTGCTGCTGTTCTGGTAGTTCAAATTGTACAAATTATTGGTGGTCTAGAGCCAAGTAGTAGTTTGATTGGCTGTTTCAGTGTTCTGGTTTATTATGTTTTTTTTTCTGTTTTAGAATGCTAGTGCTTATAGTTTTTGTTGAATATACTAAGATTTTATTAAACTTTGTTGACCAGGTGAGTCCCACTAGGTTAGTGGCCTCTTTCAGAGGAGACCTACTACTTGGGGCAGAATTTGACCAGGGCATCTTCGAACATTCCCTGTTCTTTTCAATAAGTGCCGTGGGATCTTTTACATCTGCCTGAACTACCACCAGCTCAGGCAGATGAGACCTTGGTTTAATGTCTTATCTAAAGGATAGGAGTTCAGCACCAGTGTAAACACTGCACTGCAATTTCACTAATCCAATTATCTGGAGTGGGATGGTAAGTGTGCTAACTGTTGCGTTACTGACAATAAATTCTCAAAAAATTATGTCTTTTTAGTTTGTGTTCTAATTATGAAACTATGTCCTAACAGAACTGTAAAGCAAGAGACAAACAAGTCACAGCTGATTTTTATATACTTTATTTTTCATATCCGTTCACACTTACACTCTGCAATGCTCATGTATTATGAACTTTTTTATTTTACACCAGTGGTTCATTGCTTGTCATTGCTATTTGAGCTACTTTCACCCTCTATTCCCATCCCTCCTTTTGAGTGGTAGTAGCTTATCACCTCCTTCTATACTTACCTTTCTTTTTCTCCCACCTCTCTCATTTTCTTCTCCTTCATATTTCTCCTTACACTGTCTAGTATTTTCCTGTACAGCTCACCTTTCCATTCTCTGGTTATTACACTCTTCACCTCTGTTGCCATTAGTTTTATTGCCCACATTTTTCCCTGCCAGTCCCAATACCTCTTAACCTCTTAGCACAAGAATTTTGGATAAAGGCAAAACTACTGGGGGGATAAAACCCCCAAAACTGGGGCATTTTTAAATATTATGAACTTTGAAAGTTGATAGAATAACATGTCAGTCATTATGTAGTGACTTTATTCTTCAATGATATGTCAGAAAATCACAAATATTATGAGGAACAGATGAACCATATAAGCAATTGAGAGGTATGTCAACCCCCTTCTTCATTCCCTATATCCCACATGCAAATTTCCCGGGAGTTTTTGTTCTCTGTTTTCCATATATTCTCTTTCTGATTTCCAGAGTCTCTGTCCAGATCCTTTGTATCCAGGTACACCTCCATAACATATGTTTCATAACTGCTTCTTCTGTCATGCATCTCCGGCATCATGAGTCTGTTTTCCTTGCTCCTTATATAAAGTTTTGATGTGAGAAAAGATCTGGGTAACACTGTTAATATCTATTCTCCCATGTCATGCATGTTCTACATCTATATTATTTTGAGGATGTTTTGCCATTCAGCTTCCCTTGTCTGCTATCTTTTTCCTTCTCTTATCCTTTCCATATATCTGTTTTTGTGGTTTTCTCTACTTTCTTCCTCAGGTTTTCATGATTCATTTTACTTCTACCTTTCCCGTGTTTTCCTGTTTCCTTCACGAGTCTCTTCTTTCCCTTGTTTTTTTTTTTTTTTTTTTTTTTTTCGGGGGTTCTCCATTCTCCCTCTTCTCTAGTCATTTTCTCTCAGTCTGGTGCATGTCCTCCATTCTTTTTGTGTAAGTCAAAATTCCTATATTAATTCCTGAAGGGTCTTGAATACTGTTTGTCTTCTTGCTTTTTCCTTTGCTAACTCCTGCTCTCCTCTTATACCTGTTTCCTTCCATTTTCTACTTGGATTTTCCATATGAAATTGTCCCAGTCTCCTTCCTCCTGTTCGTGTCTTTATTTCCTTTGTCCCCATGACATATTGCCCAGTCTTTTAGTATCTCCTCATTCTTTTATATTTTCCTTACCATCCTATTTGTCCTTCCCTCCTCTTGTTTTTTGGTCTCTCCATTTCTCTCTATCTACCTAAGTAGGTTATATGCTAAGGTCTCATATTTCTCCTTCTCTTTTTCACTTTCTCTATATGCTCTTCAAACCCTTCTGTACCTTTAGTAGTTTGGTGTCCAATGGTCCACTGGCAGGTTTATTCCTACATGTGCTAACTGGGAGAATCATCATTCTAATTAAATTTAAATGAATCCTACCTAGTTTGATATGTGTTTTATTATACTCGCACCTCTCCGGTATCTTCTGCATTTTCTCTCTCATTTCCTTCTTCAGATTCTTTTGTATTGTGTTCCTTAACGTGTTTTCTACATAAACTGCCAGATATTTGAGGTACTCCCCCTTCTCCCTTTCTTTTCCCGCTCCTATCCTGACCACCACTGTTGTTTTTCTGTTTGCATCTAAGCCTTAAGCATGCAGCCATCTCTGTACAGTAGGAGCCTTGACTTCTCTCCTTTTCTTCCCTCGAGTAATGCTAATTTTTTCATTTCTTTTTTTAACAGTTTTATTAACATCGTATATTTACATACTGACATGAATACACCTTCAATTATAAAAGAACAGACCATTACAAAGATTTTTTTTCCTTTTCTTACATTATTCAAATATGATTTCAGTCTAATCAGGGCGGCACAGTGGTGCAGTGGTTAACATTGTCACCTCACAGCAAGAGGTTCTCCGGTTCGATTCTTGGCTGGGGTGCCTTCTGTGTGGAGTTTGCATGTTCTCCCTGTGTTCGCGTGGGTTTCCTCTGGGTACTCCAGTTTCCTCCCACATTCCAAAGACATGCATCTGGAGCATTTCTCCCCGGGCCTCCGCTGAAAACAGGCTCTGTGGAACCTAGTCGGACTTTCCCGGTCAACAAATGATAAATAAAAAAAACAAAAAAAAAAAACAATTATTATTCAACTGAACCAGGCATGGGTGTCCTCTTTCCCTTTTGTTATTTGGCAAAGAAAATAAGGGACTCTGAAATTCAAGGATATAATTGCTATGGTAAGCAAGAAAAGTTGGCTTTATCTGCAGATGATATTATGTTGTACCTGATAAAAAGCATGAAATGACATCATGGTGTTGTGGAACATTCTGAGACATTTTCAAGTATTTTCAGAATATAAAAATGAATGAAGATAAAACAAAGGCTAAAGTTGTAAACTATGTATCCACACACAAATTGGTTCAGCAATAACCCATATTTTTTGGGACGTGATAAAATTATGTACTTAGGAGTATGGGTTAAAAAGGGTTCTGTTATGGGAACTAAAGATATGTGGGAAAGATAATTCAAAAACTAAGGAACTGTAAGCTCTTGTTTATGGATACAGATAACAAGATACAAGCAGTAAAAATGTTTTTAGTCCCTTTAGTATTATACACGTCAGGCATATTTTTATCAACCAGAGGAGAAGCTGTGGATAGCAATTAATAAAGAGTTGAAGGATTTTATCTAGGAGGGGAAAATGGCAAGAGTCAAATGGAATAAGTTGATACTTCCAAAAGAAGAATGTGCTTTGGGATTACCTGATTTTTAAGGGATAATTTAGAGCTACACAGTTAAGGGTCCTACACATAGTACAAGTGGAAAACTATAATTCAAAGTGGAAAGGGATGATGATGATGAAACGGGCACAGCTCAAGAAACAAGGACAGCTTGGGATTTTGGATGCAGATCCTTAAGGAGAATAAGAGTAGCCATACAAAATATTATATTCATAAAGTAGCAGAAAGAATTCTAAGAACATGGGAATGGAGAAAGGAGATTCTGCAGATAGAGGTGATGGGAATTAGGGGCACAGAGAGTAGGCAAGAGGAGACTGGAATTTACTGGAGAAAATTGGCAAAGGAACCAATGTATTGGGAGCAAATAATTAGCGAGGGAAGGGTAATAGAATGATAGAGGCCAAGAATACATTTGGATTGCAGGCTAGAGACTGCCTTCCCTTTCAAGGATTGATATTAGAGTATAGGCAAAGAGAAAGGGATAGGAGAATCCTAAGTGAAAGACCAGCAATGGTAGAGATTTTAGTTGAATGTGGAACAGAAACTGCTGTTAAAAAAAGGGATAATTAGAAGGGCATATAAAATATTTCATGATAAGTATAGGAATCAGTCAGATCAAGTTACAAAAGATTGGGAAGAGAGACTGGATACGCTATTCACAATGAAACAGTGGGAGGATATATGTATGACTCCCAAATATGCAACGTCTAGAAGATTTAGGATTTTAGTTTAGAAGTGTTTACATAGGTATTTTTATACCCCAGTCAGACCCTAAATAATTTTCCTCAGGTAGATTGCAAATTTGGAGGTGTGATGGGGAAGAAAGATACAGTTGTAAATATATTTTTGGAAGTGTAATCCGTTGGCAGGCTTTAAAAATTCCCTGCAAACTACTCTGTCAACCCTATTGGTTGGTACCACTCTGTCACCTTTTCCTTTTTATACTTCCTCATTACACTTAATTTGTATTTCTTCGCTATACTCCCTCTGCAATTATCCACCAGTATCCTTTCAGTGCCATTACCTTTCCTTCTATTTCAGTTTTTATTACTGCTTCTTCTGTCTATACCATTTCCATTTTCCCATTTGTACTCTGCTCAATTTTCCTTTCAGTTTTGTTGTCTATTTCTTATCTTGCCTCCTTTTCCTCCCATTCTCTCTCATGATTTTCCACAAACTGAAGCTTTGATTTCATCTCATCAGAATTTCCTCAGCTTTTTCTTGTCTATATGATCTCCTTCACTGTCTCCTCTATCAGTCTTTGTAGTTGTTGCTTCCTTTCCTCATTTTTCCAAATGTAGCTTACCCATCTACATCCCAAGCCCTCCTTGTTTACTCTCTGTCCATACTGTCATTGCTATTGCCGCATGGTCTGATATGTTTCTCCACTGAATTTCTATCTTCTCCATCATTTTTAGAGTTTCACCTTTCTGTAGTATCCTGTCCAGTCTACTGGCTTGAATCAAGCAGTTTCTGGTAAATGAGTGCTCCTTCTCAATCCATGTAACCTCCCAATCATTTTTAATGCTCCTTTTTAAGTTTCTTTTCATCTTTATACTGTACTCCCTTTTGCCAAAGACCTTGTCTTTCTTGGGATCTAATGGGCAATGAAGTCCTCTTTAATGATTTCACCTCCATCACTTTTTATCCAATTCCATTTTTCAAAGAACCTGCTGTGAAATCTTCTTTATCCATGTTTGGGAGATACAGGTTCCCTACCATCTATGTCCGTCCATTTATTCTTCTTTGCCAAATGATCCAATTCCTCTCCCACTTTTCTGCACATTTCAGTCACTACATGCAATCCCTTACTGAGAAGAGTGGCCACTCCTCTCTTGCACAACCCCCAATGTTTTACTGTCTGCTTTACCCTTGGGATACTGTAGACGCATGACCTTCCTTCACTCTTTTACCTTTAATTTGGTCTCCTAGGGCAGTGCCACATCCTCTTGCATCTTACGCATTCTGCTGTGTACTTTTATTCCTTTCTGAGGTGCAAAATCCTGCCCCTCCATCACTGCTATTAAATGGCTCTCCTCTCCTTGGGTATCCTGCTGATCTGGGACTTCTGTCCTTTGGCCTTCATCGATGTTTGGTCCCCTTCCATAGAGCTGGATTTGTTCCCCTACAGCCTGTAATTTGAGAGTGTCTCTGAACTTGGGCCATTTACCTTATTCTTTTTTCTCAGTTCTGTTCTGGCCTGATCCTTCTTATTTTCACTTGCTTTCACTTTCACTTACTTTCACAATATTTTGCACCTGCTACCTAGTCTCTCAAACAATACCTCTCACATTTATCAGCACTTCTCCATGATATAAAGCCTCTGATTATTCCATTTTGTGCTTGATTCTGTCTGTTTTGGCAAATTATCATGTATTTATACCGTATGTCACTTTCACTCTTTCAAGTTCCAGTCTATCTCCTCTCCATCACTTTTGGTGTTATCAACTATTTCAGCCTGCCCCTTAAGACAAACAACAAAAAAAAAAACACAGCTTACATATATACACTCTTTCAATATATTTTATTCATTCTGCTATCTAGCAATATGTTCTTCATAAAAAAACTAATATACCAACCTGTCTCTGTTTCATATCTACAAATGATTGCTCTTCCTTCACAGTGCTGTTCAGCCATCTGATGTTATTAATTGTATTTATAGCTTGATTGCCCAATGTTCAAGCTGTGAGTTTTATATCTGAATTTAACATATTTAGATCTACAGTTCTGCTGTATATTCCTCATTATTATGTTGTATTTATTTATGTCATACTTAGTTTTCATTTCATATATTAAATGATCTTTCTGTAATCTCATTCAGCTTTCAAGGAGCTTTTCTCCCCAGGCCTCTGATGAAAAATGGCAGTTCTGCCCAGATGGACTTTTACCAGTAAATAAATTCATCCGTCCTTTCTCCTGGACTGCACTCTATCTGTTGTTCTCTCTTGTTGATGTCGGTCCTTTCTCATAGCTGTTACTTGTTTCCTTTGTATTTACTCTTACTTTTGTGACAGTTTCATGCATTACATCTCACTCTGCTCTAATACACTGCATTCTAAGACTTTTGTTTCCATAGTTATTTCTTTCTTTCTTTGCTTCCCCCGCTTTTCATTCAGTTAGCACACCACTCTTCTGATTGCTTCAAAGTGAAAGCTTCTTTTTATATGAAAATACAAACATTATGAATATGGTGTATCACAAGAAAGACCAAGTAAGAACAATATGCCCATTTGTGACTCCTCCCATTATCCAGTACCTTTCCTGTTACAACCGTAGTCAGGAAGCAGTACAGTGGGGATTGGGGAATTTGACCTTTCTCCATTGTAGTGTGGTCTTGGCGCTGATATATATAATTAGCAGACAGTGTGGGGATGCAGGGGGCTTGCTCCCCCCAGAAAAAAAAAGATGTCAATTTCCTTTTGTTTGTGCCTTGATAAGTTGCTGATTGAGCATTTGTGTTCAATTAGTTTGCATTCGTTAATTTGCTTTTTCAACAAAGTGACATGCATCCATATATGTATCACCCCGTCCAACCTCTGCACCATCTCCAGATTAATTGCTTCATTCCAGACCCCCAAAACAAACTGCACTGTACCAGCCATTCCTTCTCTTTTCTTGCACCCAAATTCTGTCAGTCCCTCCTCCCTGGAAGCAGGGCTATTCGACCCCGAATTGTTCGCCCCAGGACAGTTCGAGCCCAATACATTTCTATACAATTTTATATATATATATATATATATATATATATATATATATATATACACATATATATATATATATATATATATATATATATATATATATATGTGTGTGATTTTTTAGTGGACAGTTCAACCCTGGACTATTTGACCCCAAATATATTCTTTTAAGTAATTTATCATTAAGTTATTAATTAATCAATTATTCAGTAATAACACTAGCTGCAGTAGCATTGTCGCCTCACAGCAAGAGGTTCTCCCATTCGATTCTCGGCTGGAGCGCCTTCTATGTGGAGTCTGCATGTCCTCCCCGCAGTCGAGTGGCATTCGAAAGATATGTGTGAATGGGCATGCCTTCGTTGAAGGTTGGGTGTCGGGCTGGCACCTTGGCACTGTAAAAATCAACTGCCAATCTTTAGCGGACTGGCGTTCCACTGTGGCAACCCCTAACCGGGAAAAGCCGAAAGAAGAACAACAACATTCAGTAGTAACACTGTTCATTTTTCATTGTGAATATATTTTTAATAATATTTTTATTTTATTTAATTATTACATTGGTTAGTATAAATATAACATTTAAATCTTTAACATATAATAACTAGTGTTATGTTTTTAACATATTATGACTACTGTTACTTTATAACATACTTTATAAACTTCTGTTTATAGGTAAACATCTTACCCATTATGCCAACTGCTGATAGAGTACCAAAGACAAACACTAGCAAATATAAAATCTTGGAGATGTTCACTATATGGTAACGTTAGTTAAACACTGTATATCAAGCACGACACTGAACATTAAAGGAAGTGGAATCCTCCCCCAGATGTGTGAAAGTTTACTACCACAGTCCTCAGGTCTGTAATGCTTTAAAAAAGTTTCTAAGTTCTGTAATGAAAAGTCGGCTGCAGTGGCCTAAATGGAAAGGAATGCACGCAACTTAAAAGATAGTAACACAGATTGAAATCTCACAGCTTAGATTCACCATGGGAAATGCAAAGTAAAGCATTTAAGAAACAAAAATGCAGGGCTGAATTACCATTACTAATGCAAAAGTCCTTACCACAGAAAAACTAATAAAGACACCGAAGTTGATGACTTCAGAGAAAACAAACAGGGTGAAAATAAGGTGTCTGGAAGTGACACAAGCAGCTACATTAAAAAAAAAATGAAAAAAAAAAAAAAGAAAAGAAATAAGAAACTGAAATCAGTGGTATTTACCATAATAAAAAACACCAATCCTCTGAACAAAAAGCAGGAGAAAAAGTCCCACTAAAAAACTTTAATGAAATGAAACAGGATTGAATGCTTTCATACGACTATAACACAACTTCATCAGAATCCATGTTCTAACAACCAAATTCCCTTTAAATATATACAATTAGTCACCTGACCTAATTAATTCTTAAAGTCCTAATAAAAAATGTCATACAAAATATGTATATTAAAGTTATATTGTACATTCTATGTATTGTTACAATATGTCTGTAAATAGTGTTAAAATGAATACTATGTGCAAAAATATATTTAATTATAATTGATTATTGTGAATCTAAAAACTCTAAAAACTCTAAGTGTTGTGTAAATAAAAATCACACATAGTAAGATTTCAATCTTAAAACACTGGCTATAGAAGTTGATTCATTAAGTCCAGGGGGAGCCGTGGCGTTTAACCTAAGTTGCCATAGCAACTCTTTATACTCCATAAGGTCACACCATGGTCCTCCCCAGTGCTGTTTGTGAACTGTGTCCAAACCAACAAATAAAAAAACATGATCCAGAAAATTCCTCAAATAACAATAGAGAGTTACTCATCTTCATATTTTTTTATATCATTTAAATGTTCGTATATCCTCTTCCTAAATTGACGAGCAGTTTTTCCATCATAAAAGCTTGGGTACTTTTGACAAATAGCCAGATAAATAATACCCACCGTTTTACAGTTAAAATGTGAATTGATTCTGATTTTAATGTTATTAACCTTGACTTGGTCAGTTTCCAATATACAAAAACATTGACTATAGTTTCCGCATTTGAAATTACCAAATTTCTTTTGACAATGAAACTCTGTCCCTTTGTGGTCAGTTTCTAAAAAACTTTTTAAACATCTGGCACGCCTAGTAACAAAACTAGGTCTCTCTCCCAGTGTATCTTTTAATCCTTCAAAACCCTGGAGAAAACCCCAATTATTTGTAATAATCTGCTTGACCACGGAAAATCCAAGGTATAGGTAGTAATAAAGGAACACGAAAAAGTGTCACTGCAACGGATAATCTGTTCAACTTGAGTAAACTCAGTTTCATGCATAATAGGTTTAATGAACCCCCTATTCCTTCTCAAAAGGACCTCGTCTTGAATTTTGTGAATCACTATTTCAGGGTAACCTCTAGCAACAAACATGTTTTTTTAATATCTTGCACTCCCTTTCAAAGGTTCCATTGTCTGTAACCATATGGGCTAACCTGATGTACTGCCCCTTAATAATTCCTCTTTTTTAATGAACCGGGTGGAAACTATCATAGTGAAGAAAACTGTTGGAATAAGTACCTTTCCTGTAAATGTTACTTTGTATAACCCTCTTGTTCTCATCCTTGGTTATTAATACATCCAGATAACTAATTTATGTTGTACTATAGGTGTGAGTGAATCTAAGGAAGGAAGTAGTAGAATGCAAGTAATCTAAAAAATCCTTTGTTTCATTTTCACTTAAATCCCATGCTATAAAAATATCACCCAAAAACCTGGCATATAAATACCAACCAGGTAATTCACTTCTATTAAGCAAAAAATGTTCCTCCCATTGAAGGAGTACTATATTTGCAAAAACAGGGGCACAACTATCCCCCATAGTTACTCCCTTCTTTTGCTGAAAAAAACTGTCCGTCAATAAATACAAAATTATTTTTTAAAACCATTTCCATTAGTGTGTCCAAAACATTAATTTCATTATTACTAAAGACTTTAGATTCCAAAAGGAAATCATGGAACATTTCCAGTCCCTCATCCTGAGGAATCACGTTAAACAAGTTAACTACGTCAATGGTGACAAATGCCAATTGATGAGTGTAATGTACATTCCTCATTTTATGCAAGAAGTCCCACGAGTCCTTAATGATATGATTCTCTGCCTGGACAAGTGGTTTAACTTTCTGATCTATATATAGGGCCATAGAATCAGTAATAGAAGTACTACCACTAACTATAGGTCACATTGGGGGGTCAGCCAGGCTCTTGTGTATTTTTGGAATACCAAACAGGGTGGGTACTCTTCGAAATTTGACCTGCAAAAACTCATACATTTCAATGGAAATTTCACCCTGGTCAAACATGTCTTTCAAACCCATTCTGACTTTATGATATGAAATATTGATGAAATTCAAGGATATCTGTGCATAGTAATCCTCGTCAAACACATGTTTGAACAATCTGTCAAGGTAATCCCTCTTAGACATAATCACCATTCCCCCACCCTTATCCGGTTTCATAACCTGCACTTCTTTATTCATGCTAAGTTCCTTCAAAAGCTTTCTTTCACTTTCACTTTCACTCAAATTGTACACAGCTGAGCCTCTATTTTGCTGTTGTAGTAAAACCCTAAAATTCTACTCACAAATTTTTTCAAACATAAATAAAGGTAAAGAAATCTTAGGGTTAAAGGTACTGTTCTTCCATAACACGTTACTAGTGTATGTGTTTTCTACACCCATAAACAAATTTTTGAAGTTAAGCTTCCTTAAAAAAGCTTTAAATCAATCATCAGGGTTTCTATATTGGAAAAGACAGTTGGTACAAAAGTTAATCCTTTACTAAGAAGCGATCCAAAATCATTATGTAGTTCTAATCCAGAATAATTATTAAAATTATTTTGTATGGCATTTTTTTTTAGGACTTTAAGAATTAATTAGGTCAGGTGACTAATTGTATATATTTAAAGGGAATTTGGTTGTTAGAACATGGATTCTGATGAAGCTGTGTTATAGTCTTATGAAAGCGCTCAATCCTGTTTCATTTCATTAAAGTTTTTTAGTGGGACTTTTTCTGCTGCTTTTTATTCAGAGGATTGGTGTTTTTCTGTTGGTTACTGGTCTACCGTGGTCTGTATTTACCATAATGCTGGACCTGGGAACTGCAATCTAGAAGCAAAATAAACAGTCCCGCTGCCATAAGCATTGGGGGCACTTCACACATTTTTCCTGTGTAGTACAATCATCCACAGCCCCATAATGCACTATTCTAGCAGAAGATGCTACTTCTGGACAAGCAAAATGAGACACAAAAGACAGGGTAAGAAAGGTGGGATGCTTCCTAAAATCTACTCACAGGTCCAGTAGTACTGTGAACACCTATAACTTCCATCTATGATTTCAAGCAATTCCAGAAGTTATCGTTATACAGAAACTCCGGACTAGTTAATGCTGCGTTTAAAGTAAGTGTAGTCAAAGCACATAAATAGAAAAGAAATACTTTCTAAACCAGTTTTAAGAATGTTTGGACAGTCTTTCATTTCTATTTTTGCATTGATGTGCTTTGGCTTCACTTATGTTACATTTTTTACTGGGGTCGAATAGGTCGGGGGTGAATTGTCCTGGGGCGAATCGGCAGGGTCAAAACATCCTATACCCGTAAATATTAGGAAAAGCAGCAGGTAAGAAGAGAGGATAAAAGTGATTTAGATGAGGAGAGAGAGGCAGATGATGTGTCAAGTGGAAAAGAACTTGCAATCAGAATTTTGATGGAGGTGTCTTTTGAGATGTGCTCCAAAAGTGGGAAAAGAAGAAACTTCTTTTACGTAAGGGAGGAGGGTACAGGACATTTCTTACCTCTCTCTCCTCATCTAAATCACTTTGATCCTCTCTTACCTGCTGCTTTCCCTAATATTTACTAGTAAAGTTAATCCACTTTGTTAATAATATTTATATTATGTTTCAGTTGTCTGTGGGATACTCTACCTTCTGTGATTACCCCGTGTTTGTGAATTTGTTCTATTTTTTTGTGAATTTATTTACCTGGGCTGTGCCTACTAATGGTATTGACGATATGTCTGATGTATGCGATCAGTGTACTACCCTGGTAAGCAAAATACATGCATACATAAATAAATATATTTGGGCTTATAACTAATAAAATCGAATCCACAAAAAGTCGATGTGAAAAAGAACACTGAACACATACAGCATTTGCTCTAAGATATAATCTCAGAGCATGCAAATAAAAAACAAATGTTTTTCAGGGGGGGTAAACCCTTCTGTACTCCCACAACCTCCACTAATTACTTATACCAACTCTGAGATCAGAGAACACCAGGGAAACAGCATACAGTAGACAGTCGATTATCCAAACATTTATTATCTGAAACGTCACTTATCTGAACCAGCTTTCCAAAGTTTTCGGGAAGAAAAAAATCATAAAGCCTGAATATGTAAACATTATATGTATTTGCTTGAGCATGTTTTTTGAGCTTGTAGCCAGTGCGTGTGTGAAAAATATTCTTTATTGTCCACTGGAATTGTTGCATAGTTTAAAAGTGTATTCCTGCGCAGAAAAAAACACAAGATTTTAGAAGTTTTTAATCTGGTTCAATTATATGTTTGATTATCTGAACTACCCTGTCTGGCTGCGTCCTACATGAACTCCAAGAAGAGCTAAACCCAAACATAAAACTGCTGTTCAATCTCAGCCTTACTACAGGATATGTACCCAAAGAGTGGCGTACAGCAACAGTGGTCCCTCTCCACAAAGGTGGTGCCTCAACGGATCCTGGAAACTATCTCCCCATAAGCCTGACTAGCTTGGTCTGCAAAGCTATGGAAAGGATCATCATGGACCTCATAAATAAAGATATTGGGGACCTACAGACACTGGATCCTACCCAGTTTGGCTTTGTTAAGGGCAGATCCTGCCTCTTAAACCTGGTTGATTTCTTTGAAACAGTCACTAAGGCCATTGACGAGGGGAAGGTGGTCCACACAGCCTACCTGGACCTCGCAAAAGCCTTCGATACAATACCCCACTTGGGCATTATAGATAAGCTCACCAGCTTAAATATAAACCCCTATGTCAATAGATGGGTTGCAAACTGGCTCAAGGACAGAACCCACATGGTTAGAATTGCTGGAGCCATGTCAGACTCCAAACCAGTTACAAGTGGCGTTCCACAAGGCTCAGTCCTGGGGCCTCTCTTGTTCGGTATATATTTCTCGGAGGTACAGGCCAACACGGAAGGACTGTGGCTGACCAAGTTTGCAGATGACTGCAAACTGTGCACCATAATCGACACTTCAGCCGACACAAGCATCCTCCAAAAGGGCCTCATAGAAACAGACAACTGGTGCCAGAGCCATGGCCTCAAGCTAAACGCCAAAAAGTGTATAGTCATCCCCTTTGGCAAAAACAAAGTGCCCACAAATTACCACATAGGTGGTAATCCATTAAGTACAGAAGAAGTAATTAGGGACCTGGGGACCCAAGTTGATAGCAATCTCTCATTTGACAACCACGTGGCCAAAGTGGTTAGAAAAACATTTTATATAGCCCACCTAATCATGAAGGGATTCACATCTAGATCAGGGGAGGTCATCGTGCCTCTTTACTCATCCCTCATCAGGCCCATAATTGAGTACAATGCCTCTTTTGGGATGTACCTTACCAGACACCTGCAGCAACTGGAAAGACCCCAAAAGTACCTCACCAAGAGGATCAAAGGGCTCAAACAGATGCCATATGCTGCCCGGTTAAAGAAACTCCAGCTCTACTCAGTGGCATACCGCCTGCTCAGAGGCGATCTGTGCCTGACGTATAAAGCCATGTCCAACCCGAATTAATGGACATGCTGCACCTCAGAAAATCCAAATCCCATCGAGCTATGCCGAGACTTGAACCTCAGCACTGAAATAAATAGGACATGCTGGAGGGACAGATTCATAACCCAGAGGCTCCCTTCACTCTGGAATAAAATCCCAGTCCAGGTTAGGCAGAGTCCCTCATTGACTCTCTTCAAGAGGAATCTTGATGAGTGTATGGGAGATCGTAGGTTTACCCCGGGTATCACTTCTGTGTCACTGTTAGACAGAGGCACAGTATACTAACCTCGAAAAAGGGCATAGCAAAATTATTTTAAAATGGGTGGTGAAAGCCAAACACACTCTGGCTAGGCTTATAAATGCCCTAGGGCAGATAGCCTAGTATAAACCTATGAACCTATGAACCCTAGGTCTCAATTATTTCAGTTAATTGACTCTCTACTGTAATCCTCACTCCAGGTATTATAGCGCTCTCACACAAATATTGACTGGTTTCTTGTCAAACTGAATTAATTCAGCAAAAAATATGTTGACTACATGACAATTCAACTAAATTAGTGGATCCCATATATATATTTATATATATATATATATATATATATATATATATATATATATATATATATATATATATATATATATATATAGATATATATATATATAGATATATATAAAACTAACAGTTCCAGCACTCAGTATCAAAATGAATAGGCTTTATTAGAAGAATACTACAACCACAAAGCAGATTGTGATTTCGGCTTTATGGTTCATAGGTTCATAGGTAGGTACTAGGCTATCGGCCCAAGGACCTACATAAGCCTAGCCAACAAGGTTCCCTGGCTTACGCCACCCAAGAAATGTATTTTCCTGTGCCACTGTTGAGCAGAGACACAGAAGTGATCCCTGGGGTGTATTTCCTATTTCCCATTCACTCATCAAGATTTTTCCTTGAAGAGTGCTAATGAAGAATTTTGCTTGACATAGATGGGTAGCATGTTCCAGAGTATGGGAAGTCTCTGGGACAGGAATCTATCCCTCCAGCATGTTCTGTTTATTGTGGTGACAAGGTTTAGGTCCCTAGAGCGTGTAGCTCGGAGGGATTGGGATTTCTTTAGGTGTAGCATGTCCAACAGCTCTGGGTTTGACTTAGCTTTATATGTTAGGCAGAGATCACCTTGGAGTAAGCGATATGCTATGGAGTAAAGCTGGATGAATGTAGGGCATTTGTTTGAGGCCAGTAATCCTCTTTGTGAGGTACTTCTGTGGCCTTTCCAGCTGCTGCAGATGTCTTGTGAGGTACATTCCAAAAGGGGCATTGTACTCTATAATGGGTCTAATGAGTATCGGGTAGAGGGGAACAATGACCTCTTTTTTCCTGGATGAGAACCCTTTTATGATGAGGTGTGCCACGTAGAAGGACTTCCTGACTACTGTGGCGATGTGACTATCAAAGGAGAGACTACTGTCCACCTGGGTCCCAAGGTCTCTTATCACACATTTGGTGTTAAGTAGATTGCTGCCTATGTGGTAGTTCATGGGTACAGAGTTTTTACCAAAGGGGATGACACTGCACTTTTTGGCATTGAACTTGAGGCCATGGCTTTGACACCAGGCATCTGTCTCAGTGAGGCCCTTCTGTAGGATGTCCACATCATTTGGGGACTTGACTATGGCTCCTAGTTTGCAGTCATCTGCGAACTTCATTAGCCAGAGGCCTTCTGTGTTAGCCTGTACTTCAGAGAAGTAGATACCAAACAGGAGAGGTCCCAGGACGGAACCCTGTGGTACTCCACTTGTCACTGCTTTGAGGTCAGATTTGGAGTCTGCAACTTTTACAATGTGGGTTCTGTCAGTGAGCCAGTTGGCAACCCATCTTGTGACATAGGGATTTATACCTAGTTTAATGAGTTTAGCTATAATTCCAGAATGGGGGATGGTGTCGAAAGCCTTGGTGAGGTCAAGATAGGCTGTGTGAACCACCTTACCCTCATCTATGGCTTTGGTGACTGCCTCAAAGAGGTCGATCAGGTTCAGGAGGCATGATCTGCCTTTCACAAACTCGAACTGGGTGGGATCCAGAGTTTGGAGGTTACCAATGTCTTTATTTATGAGTTCCATGATGATACGTTCCATGGCCTTGCAGACCAGGCTCATCAGGCTAATAGGTCGATAGTTCCCGAGATCAGTGGTGGCTCCCCCTTTGTGGAGTGGGATAACTGTTGCTGTGCACCATTCAGTGGGCACAAAGCCTGATGCGAAGCTATTATTGAACATGGTGCTTAAGTGGGGAGCCAGTTTGTTCTATAGTTCATGTAAAACACAGCCTGGGATGTTGTCCGGTCCCATGGATGCTGTGTTTTTGGCTTTAGAGAGTGCAGCTTTAACTGCATAGTTGTGATTTACAGGGACTCTGCATTCTTCCTGTATAGATATGGGCCCTTTAGGTGGTGAGAGGGGGTAAAGTTAGCACTGAATCTATCTGCCAGGATGTTGGCAATATCAGTTGGTTCTGTAATTTTCTTGCCTTTGTGCTGTAACTCAGAGCAGATTTGGGTGTTGTCATCGAGATTCTTGACATAGCTATAGAATGCTTTGTGGTTCTCCTTGGAATTAGTGGCAATTTTGTTTTCGTAGCTAGCTTTGGAGGATCTTATAAGGGATCTCAGCTTCTTACTGAAGCTGACCAGGGAGCTCCTCCACTCATGGGATTTTACTCTCTTTTGCAACAGTTTCTTCCTTCTGATGTACAGTTTGTTTATGGCAGGGGGCCACCAGATTGGCTTCCTTTTTTTGGAGGATAGCATCTTGGTTCTGTTTGGGATAGCACGATCCATGCACTCGTGTAAGTGCTTATAGAGTGCATTTGTGTAGGATTCAGCAGTTGTAACTGTATTGTCCATCTGCATGGGTGTCATGAAGTTCACCACTTCTGTCTTAAGAAGCATGAAGTTGGCTTTGGAGAAATATTTTACTGTGGTTTCCTTAATGGGGGGTGGGGGCGGGATGTGGATATCAAGGGTGATTAGCTTATGGTCGGATCGGACCAATGAGAAGTTGACTTCAGGTGTGGAACACCGGTCACTCATGTTGGTAATGACTAGGTCTAGGTTATGACTAGGTCTAGGATATTGTTGCCCCTGGTGGGGGTGTGGATAAGTTGATCCAGGGCATTGGAGTTTATGAATTCCAGAAAGTGTTGAGGAGTTGGTACACGAGTAGTTTTCCCAGTTAATGGTGGGGTAGTTGAAGTCGCCCATTATTAGGGTGTTTGGTTGAACCCTAATATTTTCCAGTACATCAAGAAAAGAGGAGTGGGAATCCTGGGGCATGGTGGGGGATCTGTAGCAAGCTACAATTTGGATTGCAGTTTTGCCCAGAGTTATTTGCACTTGGATAACCTCGGATGCATTATGCTGAGCAACTAGCCTGGAGGTGTGGATATCCTTAATGAATATGGACACACCTCCGCCTTTGGTGTTTCGGTCCAGGTTACATGGCCGAAACGTGTGGTATGAGTTATAGCCTTGTAATGCAGGGGTGCTCTCTGGATCCTTGAACCAGGTCTCAGTCACTGCACAGATATCGATGCTCTCCATTTTAAGGAGTGCCTCGAGTGAGTGCATTTTGAGATTTAGACTTCTAGCATTGAGTAGCATTACCCTCAGTTTTTGCTTGCCTGTTCCTGTTATGGTGGTGAATTTGTTATTTGAACCTTGCCTAAAAAAGGCACTATAGGGGCAGCAAGAGCCTTAGCCAGTATCCGGAATCCCAGGGGTGACAGGTGAAGGCCATCTGTGGCAAAGCATTGTGGTCTGTCGACCATGTCATCCCAAGCAGACAGATACTGGATCCCCTTAGAATGGCACCAGAAGCTTAGCCAATTGTTGAGGTCAATCATTTTGTCCTTGTACAGCGGTATCATTCTGGGCGATGGCAGCATGCTACTCAGGGCTAGGGTCATACCTGCCTGGGCTACAAGATCAGAGAGCTCTTCCATGCCTCTTTTCATGTAGTCCAGGGAGGTACGTCTCAGGTCATTCACACCAACATGGACAATGACAGAGTCATATTTGTACTTGTTGTGGAGTGACCTGAGTGTGTGGGTTATGTGGCGGATCCTGGCACCCGACAGGCAGCTGACAGTAACCTTCTCCTTGTTTAGCCTGGTGAGCGGGATATCAGTGTGCCTGACTATAGAGTCACCTATGACTAGTGTGTTGGGTACGTTGTTTTTCCTTATTGGCTATGGTTGAGTGGCACAATGAGTCTGTGGGCTATGTGTCATTTGGGTTGTGTTGGGGGATAGAGGTTGCTTGCGTTTCTGCTTTGGAGGTCTCTGTTGCTTAGACAGATTATTACTGAGAGCCTCCGCGTATGTTTTTATGTTACTATGTGTGGATTTTGGTGGTGTAGATTTAGTGAGACTATGTGATGAGTGTGGTGTGGTGCAAATGTTTACCTTCTCCTCATGACTGTCAAGTTCAGTCTTGGTTGGCGAGAGCTTTACCTCCAGTTTGGCTAGATAAGTGCATCTCTCACAGGTTGTAGTGTTGGCTGGTAGGAGGAGAGAGTTGTCTGTGTACATGAGGCAATTTCTACATTGCCTCAAGATGCCCAGATTCATCAGATAGACAGGAGAGAACACTGGGAGCTGACCCTTGGACATGCCTGAATAAAAAACTATTTTCCTCTAGATAAGTGAGTACAAGAACTGTTTTTCTCTAAGCAAGTGAGAAAAGTAAGTACAAAAACTGTTTTCCTCTAGGTAATGAGGAAGATTGAGTGCTATACTAATTAGTAGCTTATTTAGTGCTTACAAGTTCTGAACAAGTGCTGAGCATGAATAAACAAATTTAAGTGCTAAAACTAAGAATCCGTATCTGCACTAGATGAGTTACAGGACAGAAACATGTGCAAATGCAGGCTTTCAAATCAGAAAGTTGAGAGAGATGGAAGAGATTGCCCAAACGGCCAATAACTACAATTTTTGGGCCAGAACCACTACTTATGTGGTAGACAGGTTACCTAGTGCTTACCACTCCCACTGATAAGCTAGAAGGCTTCCCTCCAACACAGAAAGGCTTGGGGGGTCAAAAGCTTACATACAGTCCTGGATACAGCAAATCTGTATCTGGAACACTAGTTACAGGAAAGGTAGGAAACAAGCTTACAGTTTTTTTTTTTTTACAGAAAAGTAGCAAAAACAGTAGTAAAATCAATTCACATGCAGTGCAAGCTAGCACACTTGAGTATGCAGCAATATTAGACCAAACACAGTTTAAAAATGCAGTTAAATTAAAAAGGACTAAAAGCAAGTTCAGAAAGAATTTATTAGTTAGAATGTGGTAAAGAGATGAGACTGGGGGAGTGTCCCAGATCAAATCTACAGTGGGGCAGGTAACTGCAAAAGCCACCAATTTAAACTATAAACCAAAAATAGGGAGGGTAGGTGGGACAAAACAGTTTCAACAGAGATCTAAGCAACAACTAACCGTACAAATTCTAAAACCAAAAAAATATACTCAGCTCTGTATATTTGCAGATAGATTGGAAAGCAGTCTCTCTGAACAGGGAGACAACAGTTTCAACAGAGATCTAAGCAACAATTAACAAACTCTATAACCAAAATATATATATATATATATATATATATATATATATATATATATATATTTATATATATACTCAGCTCTGTATATTTGCAGATCAGTCTCTCAGAACAGTGAGATAACAGTTTCAACAGAGATCTAAGCAACAATTCACAAACTCTATAACCAAAAAAAATACACTCAGTTGTGTATATTTGCAGATAGTCTGGAAGGCAGTATCTCAGAACACAGGTTCCAGCAATTACATGCAGGCTGTTACTAACAGGTCAAATTAAGTAGGCTTTATCAATGCTATTTTAACAATGCACTTCATCATTTAAATAACAAACTACTTTCCGAGCCTCTCAGTCATGTGATCATATTCATATTCAGTTTTTTTTAAAGTTAGAAAAAAATTACAAATTCCATTTCCTGTTGTAAACTTATAAATTACTAATTGATCCTCTGCTACCATCTAGTGGTCATAGTAAAAATGGCATAAGAAAAAAAACTATTTCATTCAGTCCTGGTTAATTCATAATACATTTTTGTTCTTTTTTTGTCCAACAACTTACAGTTCTGTGTTTTAGTCATAGAAGATCTTGAAATTCATCTATCAATACCTATAAATGTAAAAATTGCTCCTTTATGATTTAGTAAATGTTTATATAATGCACTCCTCTCCCTTTTACAACAGATGTCACTCATATGCAAAAATATGTTGTTTCCACCGCAGGGAAGTCTGTCCTACATCAAAAGCAAACTGCCATGTATATCAACCATTTAAACACTCAGTTAATAAACATCCTTACAGCGTATGTTTGTGCCATATTGACTGACATAAAAAAAAATGTTTTACATATTCTAAAACAATGCAAACTATTTTGACAAGGATAACATCCATACAGATTATTTCCCATTGTTTTTACCACGTTCAGTCCTTTCTTAAATCCAGAAGATTAGTGTCCTAAGGTTTTACCTCTATGGTTTGTCATTTTACATGCTTCATCTAAGAAACTACCAAAAAACAATCCTTGTGTACAACAGCCCAGTGTTAATTTAATATCTGTTTCACTTTAAAAGTATGGTTTCCATAGCTAGTAAAAAATGTACTATACTTATTATGTTTATTTATTTTTTCTTTATAACAATAGTATTCTATCCAATTTTTGGACTCTTTCAATACTGTCATGCACTATCCTACTATCATATGTTTTTCTTCATAAAATGTTTTTTCATAACTGCCACTTGAATATTAAACTCAGATTCAGTATTGCATATGCATTTAAGCCACAAAAACTATGCATAACTTATATTTCATGCCACATGGCTAAGATGACATCTATTAGCTGTCAGTATGGCATTTTTACTAAACATCGCCTCCATTGCCATACCTGATGGTGAACTCTCTCCTTCGAATAAAAGGCAATAATGAAATTAAGATTAATTTTTCTGGAGAAGAAAGGTGGGGTAGAGCATAGAACAGTAAGTTACTGCTACCTGTATTTGTATCCATGCTTCTGCTGAATCTTCTCATCTGCTGGATTTCAGTTTTGACCAGCTTCTTGTTCTTCTTACTGTATATTTCTTGTGCACTCACCTCATACTTTTGTTTTTTGCATAGTCTGATATGCTCAGGGGCTTTTCTGTCCCACATATCAGGCTGACATCACTCTGTGTGTGTTTGTTTACTTCCCCCTTAATTCCTTTTCCCACAGGTGCATCCATGTCAGATGATCTCCATAATCCTTGTAATTATACCTCCTCTCTGACTCTTCCCAAGTTTGTCTGCCAGTCCATTTCTGGTGGGGTATTTGACTTTACTTCCATCTTCCACTGTGCACAACCTGTGTAACAAAAGCTTGCACTTCTATCTCTTTGTGAAATATTTTATTGTTCCCCTTCTATACTAAGAAGGCAGTGTAGTTAATTCAAGCAGGAATTCCCTGGACCTTCAGTGGCCCCAACAAGTTGTGCATCCCTTTTCTTAGTTTATGCAGTGAATCAGAATAATCCTCCACAAGTTTATAGCCATGCAGACATGCTAATACTCATTGCAGCTGTCCTCTTGTTTTGCCTTCCATTCTATCAACTCCATGCATTCTTTGGTTCTTGCAATATGGCTAAATGAGATCTTGTTAATAGCAGTTCCGCCAGCATTCTTTCCAATTCCATATACTACTGTTCTCCTTATAGTGTTTCTTAACGATCTGTTTTCTAAGTCATCCAGTTTTCCTGTTAGCCAGTGTACTTTTTGGCATCTCTGATTTAAGTGCTACTCTATCCTCTTCCAAAACCTGGATTATTTCTTTGATCGTACTCATCTCTCTTTGTTGATTGCCTATTGTTTCCCTCATTAGTGACTGCCATCAGTTGTTGAAGTAGTTTACAAAGCTATTCTTCCTGTGAAGCTGTTTTAAAACTCTGGTGGCTGTTGTTCCCTTTTCTCCCTAATCTCCATGTTGTGTGTTTGCCTGTTTTTTCCCATCTGGAATTGGTTAATTAATTACTTTTTTCTTGACCCCTTTTCCACAGCTTTGTGCTGAAGCAATTTTTTGGTCTATATATATCTATATATTTATAATATATCTATATCTATCTATCTATCTATATATATATATATATATATATATATATATATATATATATATATATATATATTGATCAGCATGTGAGCCAGTGATCTCCTTTTTGCTGGAGTACTCTGAACTGTGCATCTGAGCTTGTGCTTATACTAGATTTGACCTGTTTTTACTGGATTTGACGCCTTTCTCCGGTACCTTCAAACCCTAAGGAAGTATCTTTTAATTACTTAATTACTTAAGCTGTCATTTAACATCTGAGATAACTCTTTTGCTGATTGCAATGCAGATTGTTTTTTGGCCACAAAACTTAGTTTTACAGTGTTTTGGGGCCATCTCAGAACATTATAATGGATTATATTGTAAGGAAGGGCAATTTGCTGCTGTTCTGGAAGTTCTAATTACTTCTAGCCTAGCGGCAAGTTGCATTTTAAGTGGCTGTTTCAATTTTATAGTTTATTTATGCTCAGCTTGTGGGCAGTTGCACCCCATTTGCTGGAGACCCCTGAGTCATGCATTGGATCTGTTGCTGGAACTGGATTTGACCAGTTTTTATTGGATTTGACTCCTTTCTTCATTTCCTTTAAATACATGGACATGTGTGTTTAATTCTTAAATTGTCATTTAACATCTAAGACTACATCTTTTGCTGATTTTAGTGTATATTCTATTAAGGCACAAATTAGTTTGCCAGTGTTTAAAAGACAGCAAGTGATTATCTTGTAACAGAATATAATTTGCCTTTTGTTCTGGAAATTCTAACCACTGCTGCCCTAGAAGCAAATTGTATTCAGGTTGGTGGTTGAAATTTTCTAGTTTATTATATATTGTGTTGGTTTTTATGCCTCAGTGTTCTATGTACTGCTGCTGTAGGTGACACTGCACAGTAACAGATTAGCACTTTTTAGTAGTGAGCCATAGACTGACTGTTTAACTTTGTATGGTGCTTGGCCATTGGCTAACATGCTTATTGAACGTTTCAGCTTTGCTGTATTGCTGAAAGCTGTGCATGGTTGTGCCAGGATGCTGTTATTTGCTAGTTGACCTTTTCATTGCTATGGGATTGCTGTGGGCAGACCATGTTTACAGTGGGCCACTATTAGCTGTATGGTGTGTCATTCACTTTTACTGCATTACTACTAGTTGAGCACAGATTCCTTATTGCTGTAGTAATTGTAGTGCCAACTGTGTTGTTCTCAAAGCGTGTGTGTGTATGTGTGTGTGTGTGTGTGCGTGTGTGTGCGTGTGTGTGTGTGTGTGTGTGTGTGTGTGTGTGTCTGTGTGTGTGTGGCTGTGCTAAAATGCTCTTAGCTGCTAAAAATTACTTGTGCTTTCACTTAGCTTAGTTTTCCTTCTTCAGCCTATACTTAAAACAAACTCGGAACAGTATAGCTTGACCATGAAGACCAAACTAAATCAAGGACCCAAATGGATAAAATGGAAACTAAACTTGCCTGTAGCCCTTCAGTTCCCAACCTTGTAGCACTTGGAATTCTCAGGCAGTTAGAAACTGATATATGATCTCAGCCAATGAACTTCCGTTTGACACAGATAATTTCATCCGTGAGAGGAGCAAATCTATACAATCTGGAGGCATCCTTCTTACTTATGATGGCTTGCGAGCATCAGTCATGTATGCCCACATGCCCACATCCCATCACAACCACATTAAAATGACATGGTGATGCTGTAAAAATGCCACTATCAAAGTCTCCCAAGATTAATAAGACTAGGTCTCAGCAGCTATCCACTGTCACAACAACACCATGCTCAGACATAGTTAAGGGTCACCAGGAGGTAGACCTCAAACTATTTAATACATCAAATTTTGTTAGCAAAACCAGTAAAGGTAGTTGAGTTACTAGACCATTTACACGTTGCTAATACCCACCCTCATGCTGTGTCCCCTTCTTATGAAGAGAAAAGCAGGTTAGTCTCAAAGTACAGTAATGGGTATCCATGCAATCACCTGGGTTTAATTTGAAGGATGCTAGAGTGTCACTTTTTAAGCTTGCAGACAAAGTCTGTTTCAGAGGTGGGGTAAGTGTCAGGTAATAAATGTGTCTCTCCAACATAACTTATTAATTTGCTGGTAGAGATTTAAATTCCTAGTTGTAGTATCAATGGAGTTATTTGACTTGTGGTGATACAGGCGCTCAACATGGAATGCGATACATTGATCACCCCACAAGAGCCTATAAGAAACTGAGTAAAGAGGTAGCAATTCAAGTCTTTTCTGTTGGCACAGGGACTTTAGACCAGCAGTCATCTTGGTTATGAAACTCTGGGACCTTTCCATTTTTTTAATATGTTTAGAAAGGTACATCACAAAAGGTGAATTATACTCAATAACTGGTCTAATTATGGCTGCATGCGGAGGGATGATAAATTCTTTTGACCCTAGTTATATGCCTTTAGATACTAGTTGTACTAAACAGAAAGATTTTCTGACTAGAGTTGTTGTATGATGGTAGAAGAAGATGAAATTATTAACTCGGATTCCAAGATCCTGACTACATTATGTTAGATATATATTAGGCATCCAAGTAAATTACCAAGCAAATGCTGCGAGACAGAGTTATTTACCAAATGTGACTATACTATACTTTTTTTGCATTTAATTTTAGCTGTTTTTCCATATACCACTTATTGTTTATGGGTTAGTTAAGGGAGGTTTCACAACATCATCCAGCTGACTTACAGTCATCTGCAGACTTAGCTAACCAAAGGCTCTGATTCCTGGTTTAGAGATGGGAGAAGTAGATGATGAAAAGAAGGGCTCCCAGTACCTCAACACACCACTAGTTGCCTTCATAGTTTCTGAAGAGGCACCAGTCACCTTAAATATCTGGGTTCCATCTTTCAGCCAATTGGTTCTCCAGCTCACCATATATAGATCTATTCTTAGGGCAACTTAGCTAATTATGATGCCATCATATGGTATAGTTTCAAATACTTTGATCAGATCAAAATAAGCTGTATGAACAGAATGACTGCTGTCTCTAGCCTGTATAACTTTCTCAAAGAAATTAACTAAACTGAGCAAACAGGCTCTCACTTTGATCAAGTGATAGTTTACGAGGTCAGATAAAGTGCGTTCTATGACTTTGTAAATCATGCTAGTCAGGTTAATGGGTTTATAACTTCCAGAATCCAAGGTAGCTTAGCATTTGTGTAGGGACATTACCACTACAATTCACCATATTTTAGGTGCAAACCGTGTAGCTAAAATCAGGTTAAAAAGTTAAAGGAAAGGTTCCAGAAGGACATGTTTGGTGCTATTTATTAGGCATCCAAATAAATTATCAAGCCCATAGAAATCATATTTTTGGTCTTAGACAGCACCTTCAGTATGAGTACCTTTTCAAAATTATGAGGTGTGAGGGATTCAGGAATATGTAGAATTAAGATTTTATTTATTTTTATTTTATCATTTGTTAACCTGGAAAGTCCAACTTGGAACAAAGCCAATTTTCAGCGGAGGCCCGGGGAGAAAGGCTCCAGATGCATGTCTTTGTAATGTGGGAGAAAACCGGAGCACCCGGAGGAAACCCACACGAATGCAGGGAGGACATGCAGACTCCACACAGAAGGCACCCCAGCCGAGAATCGAACCGGAGAACCTCTTGCTGTGAGGCGACAACGCTACTGCTACACGACTGCGCCATCCAAGATAATTATTTCAGGGGTAAAGGTTGTAATAAATTTGTTTGCTAGTATATTTGCTATGCCTACTGGGTGGTGTCATTTGAGATAAGTTCAGAAGACTGAATGGTTTTATTTCTTAGTTTTTTTAATGTAACTAAATAAACACTTTTATTATCTTTGGCTTCAGAAGATAATTTCTGTTAATATGTTGCCTTACTAGCCCTGATAGTAACTTTTAGTTTCTTACTCATTTTTCTCTGTACTGTTGAAACAGAGATATCTATTGCTGGCAACACTGTCATATTCTATAGTAAAAAAGCTATATTCGGAGATATCCAGTTCAGAGGATTGTGTAAAACAGCATTTAGAAGCAGTATTAAAGGTTCTGTGCCAGCATAAAGCTTTACTATAATGTTTACTTCCCTTCTTTTTGTGCAGTAGACAGTGACACTATCCCTGCTTTATTACTGTACATGGAAGATGAGAAAACTACTTTCCTGACTGCAGCTGTGGCATTCTGCTTTCCACTTTATGATAATGAAGAGGAGGAAGTACTATAAATGATTTGGGGGTTTTCAAGAGGATCTATAACATTCTTCTTTGCATTCTATCATGACAGAGAAGTAACATGCATTTTTTTAAAAATGACTGCAGAAAGCGCTATGTGATATTGTACTGGTGAATATAAAAAGGTGGCACACATTCTATTGACAATGTACTACTGAATTTAAAAAGACAAGGTAGGGACTGTGAGCAATGTAATAATTTCTCCATATCCTTTTGTGCAATAGACCGTGAAATTAGCAGTACTAGACTGTAAAAGTAGTAGTACTTTGCACAGTGCCTATTAATGCACACTGGATGGGGGAACATCATTTTCTGAGTGGAGTTTTGACATTTTCTGCTACATATTATCATGGTATGGAATCAGAGTATAACATTTTAAATTATTGTAAAAAACAGAATTTAATGTTTTACTGTTAAATAAAAAATGGGACACACTTTGTTAGCAATATAGCATTATTCTGTGATAACAGTTGTTATTCTGAGATATCTAACCATCACCATTCTGGAATACAAGTCAAGAGAGGTAGAACATTTCTCCTGAAATGCTTATATGGTAGAATGTTGGAATGAAACACTTTCTGTTGTTACTGTTAACAGCATGACATTTAATTTATTTTTTATCTTGAAAAAAACCTTTACTGATCTAAACAGCAATAAAAACAAACAAAAAAGCACACAAATAGACACACGTAGCAGGAGCATATTTACAAAATATTTACATAAGCTATCCGTATTGCTTCAAAAGTTCAACATAACCTTCAAAATTGAATTATAGCACAAAGGGTCACCTCCTTTGGAATATTTACCCTTTTCCTACTAACCTCTACTTCCTGTGCTTATTGTGGTAATCCTCAAACATATACTGAACATTTCACCTTTATTCATAGTGTAGCCTAAATAGGAACTATATAAAACAAAAAAGAGGAATAATTGTTTGACATCAGCCTTAACTTCTTGCAGTATTCCTGCCTCTGTCTCAAACAAGCCCCCTGCTGATATAGTGGTAAAACAAATTTCATTCCCTTCACCATTCCAGGCAACCAACCAAACTGCATGTTTATAATTGTAGCCACACCTGTTTTTAGAGAATCCCAGTGTTGTGATCTTCCCCTCCATTATAACCCAGGCCATCTTTATTACTGTTACCATTTACAAGTATTAATCTTATGCATTAGTTAATCCATGAAGCACACCCTGTTAATGTCTTCTTAATTAGCAGGGCTTCCTCCAATAACTCCACTACACCCCCAGTAAACCAAATCTTATAAAAATAATAAAAATAGTAAATATTAAAAATTGCCTTTTGGCTTCTCCTTTTAGGGGTCGCCACAGCGGATCACTGGTTTGCAGATTGATTGGCACTGGAGTTTTTATGGTGTCAAGTTGCCAGCCCAGTGGCCAACCTTCACAAAAGGCACACACACACACACACACACACACACACACACACACACACACACACACACACACACACACACACACACACACACACACACACACACACACACACACACACACACACACACACACCTACTGCATGTCTTTAAAACTCATTTGACCACAGGGAGAACATGCAGACTTTGCACAGAAGGCACTACAGCCAAGAATTGAACCAGAGAACCTCTTGCTGTGAGGTGACAATGCTAACCACTGACCACCATGGCCAACAAGAATATTACAAAGCAAAAATATCTTTGCTTGATGTCAGACATGTCTATATCCAGACTATGAAAAATAAAATAGCTCATCCACATTCACCCCAGCCACTTGAACATATATCAACATCATCAACAAAAACAGAATACCACATCACATTTCCCTTAACTAATGAAATAGCCTTTCGGCTAAGTAAATTTATTAATCTATTTAAACATCACCTCTGCCCTGATCAAACAGATAATTAAAATTGTGAAAGGTTGGTATAGTTTAACATATACATTTTTGTAATCCCACAATGGACATGAACCTCATCTCAGTATTACCACTTAGTAATTTTTAACGATTTCTAAACATACTTTATTGTCTCAGAGCTTTCTTCAAAATTAGGATACAAATTAATGTATGACATACAATTGTGGTATACATAAATCTCATAAACCAATTTATAGCATAACTACAATACTAATACAAGTAAATCATGAAATCTTAAAATACTTTAATATACTATATTAAGTCTTGGTTTCATAAAAATCAGAGAAATCATAAAATCTTGACACACTTTAATAGTAATACACCCAATTAAACATTAACTTTCCTGACTAATTTAAACATTTGTAAAACCCTTTTTAAAATATGCAATACAAATTTCATATGACATTCAGTGATCATTGCATCAACAATCGTTATAAAATGTAACATTCACAGTATTAAAACATTTTTGTGGCACAAAACAACAGTCAGCTACTTAAGGAAAATCTATAACTTTCAGTTTGTTCTATATTGCCCATTGCATGACTCTTAAACATGTTACTACTGAAAAGGCTCAGATAAGAAAAAAAGAACCCACTACTTCGCAAACTGTCCACCATAATGCCATCTTAAATATTTATGATACATATTAAGATCCAACTCTCGCTAATACAGCAAATGATTTAATGCGCCCAAAACACTAACTACAACCCCTTAAACAGTTGCTCAAGAATATATACCATAGAAGTAAAAAGAAAATGAACACACTCTACGATGTTTTAGAAATTGGCATTTCTAATTTATTAGAACTTTTGATTTACATTTTCAGACAATTACAAATAACACAGCATTTCAATCAACTGACAAATTATAGCCCTTAGAATATGAAACTTCACTTAAAGTGACCATTGATCTTGCTATTGCAATGACTGCATCCTTTCCAACATGATCAAATATACCTAAGAGTTGCAGCTGTGCAATTTCAGTAATAAGTCCTGTAAACTGACTTCTGATTGTGCTACTGCAGGGACATTGTCACTCACCTTTTGCAGTTCGTCAAAGTCCAACATAATGAATAATTTTATAAAATATAAGAATTCAACAAAACCTCACCTCCCTGGGTGATTATTGCAATGATATTTTATTACAAATGAACCACATCCAGAACAATAAGCTTATGTACATATTGTATATTATTTGTGTAATTTTTCCACTCTGATGTTATTTATATATTTTTTAATTCTTTGCACAGCACAATCTCTGTATTTTATCCGCTGTCACTATGTTGTTATTTTCTTCTTGAACACTCTTTATGAATGATCATTTTACTGACCCTGGGTTGAGATTGAAATTGATAAATTCAAACAGACAAATACATAAATAAATAAAATAAATAAATCAATATGTTAAGTCTCCTTAGGTCATCATTCAGAATTTTCCTCTCATCTTATACCATCCTGAGATCAATCCATAACTACCTCAGGTTGCACTTGTTTAGACTCTGGATTTTGCTCTGTCCTAGCTTGACTATTTCATAACAGACATTATTATTCCCAAAATCTGAAGCCGCTGAATCCTTGTTCATACTAGAAGACAACAGTCCTTTAAAAGTATTAATCACAGACTAACATAAGGTAAACAATTGCATTTCTGATGGAAGAAAATACTTTCACTACTGCTGAAAATGTTAACATGTACCTTAAGTTGCACTGTTTGCATTCTGTAATGGAGTCAGGAAGCAGAACCCTTTGCTACATGGTAGTCTCAGAGAAATCCTGATCTATCAGTACCAGTCTTCCTTCTACCAGTTTTCTCTTTCCAGACTACTATAACTGAGATAAAATTTGCTCCTTTTTGTATCTGAAGACAAACTGAACCAAAATCACTCTCTGGCAGACATACTCTCCATCTGCTACAGATGACAGCAATGTATGGATCTTCTCAATAACTAGCAACTTTTTTTTACAAATCACTCCAACTGGGCCAACTTGGTTTTCACCAATTCCAAACAGTTAAATCCTTCATCATCTTCTAAGATGCCATTAAGTTGAATTACTCATCCATGCTCTAACACTGTAACCAGTTTTTGCTCAATATACACAATTTCACTGCTCAGATCTACTGACTTATTACTTAAATCCACAACTCTTTGCTACAATGGTAACATCAAAATATTCTGTTTTTAGAAATTCTCTGGAATCATCTCCATATGTAACCATTTTCATTTGCTTCTGCACAGTTTCTAGAGCACTACAGCTACATAACTGATTAGTGGTCCATTGCCTTCTTCACTGCGTGCAACTCCCCATCCACAAAGTATGCCTCAAACTCCTTCTGATCATCCACAAACAGCTCCTCTTTATTTTTCACAGGTCTGAGAATGGTATCTTGTACACAACCAGTTCCTTTACTACTTATACCAAAATTGTGTTGAAAAATGCATTTTGTACTCAGAAATTACACTTCAATTCACTTTAACTTGACAGACAGCCTGAAGGCAGTGACCAGCCTCATGAAACAGTGAAACACTTGTCAAAGTTTATTAATTTTTATTGTCTTTAATATATACTCAGAATACTTGCTTTGGGATCTGTAAAAACAATTACTGCATATCATCCATACATGTTAAAGGAATGATAAATGTTGGAAAGGTATTTGCATTTTTGAAAATGTTATTTTATTGTATAATATCGTTGGATAGTGCAGTATTACTGATCTTTCCACACATTCTGTCATGGTATATACTAGCAGTTTTTGTGAGCAAATAGGTACTGATATTTGTACAAAACCACTGTTTACTCTTCATCACATTTTGTGGTTTCCCCACTGTTTTATGACTATGGAGTTACTATATGTAAGTAAGGGTGAAGTGCAGGGTAAAGCCCTTTACATTGGGGGGTGCAGGAAGAACTTGCCCCACTGCAAAAAAAATGCTTATTTCGTGTTACTTTTGTTTATTTTCCAAGTAATGTTTTGTTTGATTTGTAAAAATTAACAAAATATAACTATGTAGTTTATGGTTAAATATAGGGGAAGCATATTGCTGATGCGTTATACGTCACTGATAAAAATTATAGATTAAATGTTATGAGGGTACTTGCGTATTATCACTACCAGATTTGTAAGCAGGCAAAATTCTCAGTGTCTTCACAAAGTACCACACTTTCATTTTTCCCCTGAAAACCCAAGTGTTCAAAAAGAAAATAAAAAATAAGAAAGTAAGAAAAACATGTTCAAGTGCATAATTCATTCAAAAACAAAGAACCCATTACAAGTGACGTCCGAGCAAAGTGTAAAAGAATTACTTTCATGAACACAGGCAGGACTTTGCTTTAACCAAACAAATAACTGTATGGAAATAACTTTTTTAAATGTCTCACAGAAGTACTGGCCAACCTGTGTTACAGAGGTTCTTAAAGGAGGACTTTCAGTATAGTTAGCACTGAATCATATACTCTGGCTGATGATTTGGTCTTACTTTCTACCCTTCCAGTTGACATGGCTAACCAGTGATGTGATATTCAAAGGCAGCATATAATGCTGATCAAAATGTTGTATGAACACTGCATGAAGTACAGCCCTACACATATGATTTACACACACAGAAAGGTTTATAATAACTGAAACTCACATGGCAGATAACAGCAGTTTCAGAGACATGGCTAACAAGCGATGTCAAATCAAAGGGAAATGTTCTACGAACACTGCATGATGTATAGCCATAGACATATGCTTTACACACACACACACACACACACACACACACACACACACACACACGCACACACACACACACACACACACACACACACACACACACACACACACACACACACACACACACACACACACACACACACACACACAAGGGTTTATAATAACTTAAACTCACATGCTGGACAGCACCAGATTCAGAAACAGTACGTAGGAGTTTACATATCCCTTTTCACTACAAGATAAATTAGTTTTGCAATAACATTGCGAATTATGCTTGCTTACAAATCTGGTTGCGATAATATGTAAGTACTGTTACGAGATAGGTCGAACAGGGACTTTCCAGGAATGAACAACATTCTTGAAATGTGCATTTATATTTTTGTGTGTAACTATAGACCCATATACATTCTTAGGTACTCATGAGAGAAATTCATAACATTTTCAGGAAGACAGATTACTAAACATTTTGTAGTAAACAAAGCATTTTCCCATTAGAATGACACCTTCCTTCAAGGAAGGAATGAATGGCTTGTCTTTCACTTAATAGCTTATGGTATGCCAAACTGTCTGCTACAGGGTTACATACATACATACATACATACATACATACATACAAATATTTCAAGCATGGGCTTTAATGCCCTTCTAGTTTGCCAATATACCAAAACACTTGTTCCCATAATAAATGTCCAGGCTGTTCTTAAAAATATCTAAATTACTACTTGCTTTAATGTAATTTGGTAGTCTGTTCCAAGCATCAGCTACTCTGTCAGAGAACCAATTAATACATTTCTCATTCCTATAGAATCTTCTACGTAGGTTATCTGATGATTCTCTAGTACTTTTTGATAACCCCAAACATTCCCAGTGGTAGTTGTCCCTAAATGCCCTATATACCTGAATAAGATCTCTTCTTAGATATCTGTAAGAGACATTGTACAAGTTCAGATATTTTAGTCTTTCATAATAACTTAAATGTTCACATCCACGGATGCTCTTGTTATATTTCCGCTGTACTCTTTCCAGTTTACTTATGCTTGTTTTCTTATAAGGTTTCCATATTGTTATTCCTTACTCAAGTTTGTGTCTAATGTAACTAACAAACAATGACTTCATCATTTTTGATTTCCTAGACTTTATAAATCTTTTATACAACCTATAGTTCTATAACAATCATTAACGGATTGGTTGATATGATTAGAAAAATTCATAGCTGCATCTACCCATATACCCTTGATGTTTTCTGAAAGAATACATGCTGTTTTTCACATCTAGGGGTAGAATAAATATAAGACAAGAACAGACAGCAATTTGTGTAAGAAGGAGCACAGGCTGTACCATGCACTTTAGCATGGATAACCTTAGTTTTAGGATAGGTAATGCCTCTAGATTCAGGTATCAGTTTGGGACAGTTGTTCCTATTAGGAGGGTTAAACTTCATTAATTGAAGCTGTACATAGTTTAGTGTGTTCCTTTTAAGTTAATAGGTTCATGGGTGTTTTTGTGTGTGTTTTGTTTATGGATTTTCATTAAAGCAAAAACTCTTATAAATGGCAAGAAACAACTGTTTAAACAGTCAACCTACCAAACATTAATGAGTGCATGTAACACAAAAGCTGGAAACAGACATTTAAAAAAGCTATCATATATAATAGGTGGGAATAATAACTTCTTATTATAATGGCTACACTATCCATATTATTTTTGAATGAGAATGGCCTTACAGGTACAGACAAAAAGGTAAGAGTATTGAATCATATTAAGAAATGCAGAGTGTGAATAGTAGTGCTTTAGCAGACACATTTGGAAAGAAGTGAGCATGTAAATTTGATAAAGAAAGGATTTTAGGATGTTTATTCAGCAGAGTATCAGGGACAAGGAAAATGGGTGTAATTATACTAATTGCTATATTGCCTCCAATAGTGACAGAAGACAAAAAATAGCTAATAATGGTACATTTGTGGTACCAAGGGGCTACTGGCAAGGGGGAGAAGGAGTACTCTGGCATGTTATATTCCACCTAAAACTGCTATTATGGAGCTTAAAAACATGTTGGTAGAAATCCAAAACAGCAAAAAAAAATGATGGCAGCACCAGGAAATAACGTTCAAGATTTAATCCAAAAATTCAAGACAGTATTCCAGTAAAATACAAGCCAAAAATAAGCGCTTTCGTCTCCTGCACTGGAGACTTCTTCAGACTAATGGCTTACACATACACATAACCTATTTAAATACTAAAATAGCAGTCAATTAAACATAATTGGCAATTAATCGTTAAAAGCTCAAATAGCAGTTCTTAAAACAACAGTCAGCCTAATGCTGACAAATACCTCTAACTAAAATCCCTAATGCTTCAGTCCCTTCCTTTTTAAATACATAATAAATTATTCTCTATTAAGTCCTGGGGGAAAACATGCATTTAATCTAACCTGCCAGCAGTATTCCAACCACCCTAATTCTTCTTCTACATTAATACTTTTGACATTAGGATGCACTGAATCTATTACCAAACACTTAAACTTGATTTTACATCTATTTTCCACATAATGCTTACTCATAGCATTTTTTACATCACCCTTACCAATGGCATAGTGGTGTTCATAAATTCTCCTATATAATTCTCTTTTAGTTTTACCTACATAAAAGGAGCCACTGGAAGGGACTGAAGCATTAGGGATTTTAGTTAGAGGTATTTGTCAGCATTAGGCTGACTGTTGTTTTAAGAAATGCTATTTGAGCTTTTAATGATTAATTGCCAATTATGTTTAATTGACTGCTATTTTAGTATTTAAATAGGTTATGTGCATGTGTAAGCCATTAGTCTGAAGAAGTCTCCAGTGCAGGAGACGAAAGCGCTTACTTTTGGCTTGTATTTTACTGGAATATTGTCTTGAACTTTTGGATTAAATCTTGAACGTTATTTCCTGGTGCTGCCATAGTTTTTTTGCTGTTTTGGATTCTGATTTGGTTAATAGCGTGCTGCTGTATTTCAAGTTCGTCAATGTTGGTAGAAATATCAGCTTTCAGCAGGGAATATTACCTATAGGTGAGGACTGGAACTCAATTTGCAACAGTCAGGATGTATCTCGGGAAACTAGAAAGGAAAACATAACAAAAGAAGGTAGATTTACTTCTCCAAAGATGATGCCACAATATGAACAAAAGCTGACTGACTTTAATAATGAGATTAGTTTCTGGTGTCATTTTAAGGGAATGCAATATTTGTTAGCATGGAAGGAGATAGTCAACAGACCACACTGCTTTGCCAGGGATGGTCTGTACCTCTCCCCTCCAGGCTTTCGAATATTAGTTAAAACATTGTCATTCCCCACAGTGCCTTTTTTAGGCAATGTCAAACTGAAAGTACTTTTGACATAACAAATCAAACCAAGAAAATCTAAAGGTGTTACTGCTCAGTGCTAGGAGTCTAAACAAAAAACTCCATTCCCTAGAAGCTCTCCTCACCCTAGAGAATGCTGACATCTGTACAGTCACTGAGACATGATTTAAAGCCATGGAGAACACACCAACAGTGCAAGGTTATATTGCCTTCCACACATTTACATCTGCTACTACACAGACAGAGACTAAAGGCGGGGATGCCTTGATTTACATCAAAAATAAATATACCTCAAGGGTGGTCAACAGGACAATGCAGATGAGCTTCTCCACATTCAAATCACCAAAGGCAAAATTCTATATCCTTTCCTTGCAAGCTATAGGTCCCTCTTTATGACCCAGGATACCCATAACATGTATTTAAACTTATTGGAAACACTCACCATCCAACCCAATACCATATTTATGGGCGACTTTAATTATCCCACTTTTAACTGGGAATCATATATGACACGAATGTATGGACACAGAGATTCCTGGATTTTGTAAACATAAACTTCCTGGACCAGATTGTCAATACACCAACCAAGGGTGCAACCATGCAGGATCTGGACCTCACTAGTATGGGAGAGTGCTGCACACCCCCTAATGTAATGTCTTCTATGGTAAGGTCAGACCAGAAAATGGTCTCCTTTGAAGTAAAAATAAAACCTAGAACTCCAGCTAAACCTGGAATATTCTGGATCTACTATAATGCTAAATTCCTACTATTAAGTGATCACCTGGCAAAATTTCAAGCCCTCATAAACCCTGAGAACACTGCTGCCTATGCAGAACTGTTCACAGAAACCCAATACAAGCATGTTAATAGCTGTATAGAGACAGCTGTACCCACCAGGAAGAAGTACAGAACTAAACAAGCCACCCCGGTGCAATCACAACATCAATATGTTGTATAACAGAAGGAAGGGAATTGTGAAAAAAATTAGGAGGTGCAGCACCCAGCAGGATAAAAGCACTCTCATCAAATTAAACAAACAACTCCAAGGATAAATAAAGTCTAACAAAGCCAAATTTGAGGTACCAAGGTACCAAGGACAACCACAGGGGATTCCTTAGCTATATCGTCAACCTCAAAGGCATTTCAAAATTGTATGCAGATCCCATTGTTAATGGAGCTACATATACTGAGCCAAAAGCTATAACAAACCTACTGTCTGACAAATTTATCTCCAACTTTACCCCTCTCTGCATTCTAAATAGCATGAAACATGTCCTATCAAGTCCTCTGGAATTGCTGTTTAATTGTAGCTTCCGAATAGCCTTTGTGTCTCATGGATGAAGAACAGCAGCAGTCATTTCTCTGCACAAAGGTGGGACTCCTACAGGACTTTGGAAATTACAGACCCATAAGTCTCACTAGTCTCATATGCAATGCCATGGAAAGACGTATCATGGAAATGATCAATAATGACATAGGAAATCTCCAAACACTGAACTCAACCCAGTTTGGTTTCATCAAGGGCAGGTCAGGCCTTCTCAACCTGGTGGACTTTTTTCAGAAGGTCACCAAAGTAATGGAGGAGGGCAAAATGGCTCACACTGCATACATTGACACAATACACCACTCAGGCATTGTTGACAAACTCAAGATGATAAGTACAAGCCCTTATGTCACCCAGTGGATAGTCAGTTGGCTCACAGACAGGACCCAGGAAGTTAGAACTGGGGAGTGTACCTCTACAAAGAGGCCAGTCAAAAGAGGACTCCCTCATGGATCGGTCCTGGGACAGCTCTTTTTTTGCATTTAATTATCTGAAGTAAAGGCCAATGTTAGTGGCCTCTGGTTGACTAAATTTGCAGATGATTGCAAATTGGGAACTGTCATTTAATCCCCTATTGATATAAATGTTCTCCAGGAAAGGCTGACACAGACAAATAACTGGTGTCAGGGCAATGGACTAAAACTACCAAAACATGCATAATAGTATCCTTCAGGAAGTCATCTACACCAGGTAAGTATCATATTGACAACACACCCCTAAGAGCTGATTTACTAGTCAGGGACTTGGGATACACATAGACAATGATCCAGCCTTTGACCATCACATGTCTACAGTGGTGAGGAAATCATTCTGTATTATACAACTTATAAATAAAGGTATGGTATCTAGGTCCAAAGAAGTCATTGTTCCACTGTATTTGGCATTCATCAGACCTATCATTGAGTACAATGTCTCCTTTGGTATGTACCTAGCCAGGCATATCCAACAACTGGAATGTCCACATAGGTTCCTCACTAAAAGAATACAGGGTGCAAGTAAAATGTCCTATGCAAACCACCCCAAGGCCCTATCTCTGTATTCTGTCTCCTGAAGGCCTGTTGAGGGGAAATCTATGTCTGGCATACAAGGCATTGTCAGACCCCACTCTGATGGACCTCCTTCATATCTGCAAAACAAGTAGCACCAGAATTGCGTATTCTAAAGACTTAAACCTTGGTTGTGATATAAACAGGATCTGCTGGAGAGACAGGTATGTATCCCAGAGACTACCCCTTCTATGGAACAGGTTCTCCATCCATATTAAGCACAGTTCCTCCTTAACTGAATTCAAGTAAGACAATTGGATGGGGAGCAGGAGATTCATCCCTGGTTTGGCACCTATGTCTAATGGATACAGGCAACCTGTAAGTAGCTCATCTCCCAGTCCTTGCTTGTAAATGTTTCATCTCCCAAACACCTGTTAAACTTATTAATGGTACCAGAACTTGGCAGAAATCTGAGATACATGGCTAGGCTTAAAAAGGCCCTTGTGGTTGTTAGCCTAATGAACACCTATGAACATTTATGAAAATATTTGGTATGGAAGACTTGAATTCAGTATCAAGAACTCAGAGAGAATTTACAATAACTGGGCTAGACAAGACAGGAACATGTGCATTTAATTGAAAGGTTTAACTCACATCCAGTAACTACTTCAGATCATATACCGATAACAACAAAGATAAACATGTGGAGTAATTAAGTAAAAATGAGATGGTGGCACCTACCCACCTACCTGTTAAAAAGAGAGGAATTTAAGGACTGGGTAGTAGAAATTATTGGAGAATTATCAGGGAGGATAGAAATTTCTTCAGAGGCTATAGCTAGTTGAGTGGGATAAAATGAAAGTGGAGTTTAAAAATAGAGCAGAAATAAAGGAAAAAGAGATACAGTCAAGAAGTAGCAGGAGTTATTTAAAAGGGCTGACAAAGGTTAAAGTTTTGCAGAATAAGGGGACTCTTATAGATCAAGAAAAGGTGCAACTGCAGAATACTAAAGAGAAAAGAAGGAGTATTTGGATAATAATAATAATAATAATAATAATAATAATAATAATAATAGAAAAATTACTGTTAAGTAACTCTTTTTGGCAATATCTCTAGAGCAGAAAGACTTTTAACACAGTGATTTAGGCAACAGATAGTAGAAAGGGTTGTTGCCAAACTTAAGGAGCCTGTAACAAGAAAAATAATTAGAGATCTTGTAGAGGTATTAGAGATATTTCAGAATTTATTTGAAAAATTGTAAAAAGCAGAGAAATGTGGAAATCAAGAAAAAGCACAAATGGAAATATTTATGGGAGATTTAAGAATACTAAAATTAGAGGTAGATGAGGCTCAACAATTGATTGTTAAGATAGGAAAAGATGAGATAAAAATGATGGAGTACCATCAATCTGCAGGAAGATCTCCAGGAAAAGATGATATTCCTGTGGAAGTTTGGAAGTTAGGGGGGAAAATTAATAAAGATCTGGAAGGTTTTGTTTAACAGCATTTTAAAAGGACAGGAAGCACCAACATCCTCAATGTGGTGGCTGTGATATCTAAAGACAGTACAGACCCATTAGCCCAGCTTCATATATGCCCATTTCAATTTTAAACCATAATTATAAACTGTTTATGGCTACAAGAGCTAAAAGAATGGCAAATGTGTTGCCAAAATGGATAGATATGGATCAGTGTGGTTTTGTGGAGGGGAGGCAAACATTTGACAGCATTAACAGAACAATGATGATCCAGAGGGAAGCAGAATATAAGAAAATACTGCTGTTGTTAGTGGGTCTTGATGCAGAGAAAGCATTCAATAGAATTATCTGGGATTTTATGAGTATGGCAATGGTAGCATTTGGATTTCCTGATACAATAATAAGGTTAATTAGGAGACTATATGAACAGTCTGAGGCAAATGTTAAAGTGGGAGGGTTCTTCTCTAACAAGTTGTGTCTGAATAGAGGAACCAGGTAGGGGTGCCCTTTTCTCTTTGTATTTGCTTTATATTTAGAGCATTGGCACAGAAAAATAGGGAGCTCATAAATTAAAAAAATATAATTGTTATGGTAGTCAGGAAAAGTTGGCTTTATTTGCAGATGATATTACTGTTTATCTGATAAAACCAGAAAAGGACAGCTCATTGTTGTAGAAATCCTCGAGACAGTTTCATGTCTTTTCAGGATATAAAATTAATGAAGATAACACAAAGGCTATAGCTGTAAACCATGTATCCACACACAGATTGGTCCATCAATGCCCATATTTATGGGGACATGATAAAATTAAGTATTTAGGAACATAGATTAAAAAGGATTCTGTTATGGCAATGATATGTGGGAATAAACTAAACAAAAGATAATACACAAATTGAGAAACTGGAAGCTCTTGTTTATTGACATAGATGGCTAGAAAATGTTTTAGTCCCTTTAGTTGTATATGCAGGCCAATAAGCCACAGTGGTACAGCAATAGCATTGTTGCCTCACAGCAAGAGGTTCTCCTGTTCGATTCTCGGCTGGAGTGCCTTCTGTGTGGAGTCTGCATGTCCTCCCTGCAGTCGAGTGACCTCTGAAAGACATGCGTGAATGGGCGTGCCTTCACTGAAGGTTGGGCCTCGGGCTGGCAACTCGGCACCATAAAAAAATCTACTGCCAATCATTAGCAGACCGGAGTTCCGCTGTGGCAACCCCTAACTGGGAAAAGCTGAAAAGACAAACAAACAAGTTGTATATACAGGCCAGGCTTATTTCTATCAACCAGAGGAGAGGTTGTGGATTATAATTAATAAAGAGCTGCAGGAATTTATCTGAGGGGGAAGGGGCAAAGGTTAAGTGAAAGAAGTTGATCCTTCCAACAGAACAATGTGGTTTAGGATTACCTGATTTAAAGACATATTTTAGAACTACACAGTTAAGGCTCATATGTAAATAACACAAGCAGAAAGCTATAATTCAAAGTGGAAAGGGATGATGATAAAACAGGGGGAGGGGGCATTCAAAAATAACGAGAGAATGGGATTTTGGATGCAGATCATTAAGGATAATAAGACCAACCATAAGGATATTATATTCTTAAAGCAGCAGAAAGCATTCTAAAAACTAACTGAAATGAGAATGGAGAAATATTTTGCTGATAGGGATCACTGCAATTAGGGGTACAGAGAATAGGCAAGAGGCAAGAGTAGGCTGGAATTTACTGGAGAAAACTGACAATGGAACCAAGGTACTGGGAGCAAATAACTAGAGAGGGAAAGGAAACAGAATGGAAAGAGGCCAAGAGCACATATGGACTGCAGGCTAGAGACTGCCTTCCCTAGCAGGTTTTGATATTAGTATAGACAAAGAGAAAGGGACAGGGGAATCCTAAGTGAAAGACCTACTATGGTAGAGTTTTTAGTCGAACCTAGAACAGAAGCTGCTGTTAAAAAAGGGATAATTAGTAGGGCATATAGAATATTTCAGTATAACTATAGCAATAATTCAGAGGTAGTTTGAAAAATTGGGAATACAGATTGATTAAACGATTCACAAGGAAACAATTGAAAGACATATGCATGGCTCCTAGGTATGCAACAAAGTCTAGAAGATTTAGGATTTTTGCTTGGAAGTTTTGGAATAGGTATTTCTATACCCCAAGCAGAGTCTAAATAATTTTTTCCTCATGTAGATGGCAAATGTTGGAGGTGTGATGAGGAAGAAAGAGGTAAATAGGAACATATGTTTTGGGAATGTAATGAGTTGACAGACTTCAAAAATACCTTACAGAGTACTCTGTCAGAAATAATTGGAGAGCAAATTTGTGTAACAAAGGAAATGATTTTTTGAGCTTGGATACAAGATCTGAATTGCCTAGACATGGTAAGGCCTGGTTACTTTTAATTCTTGTTAACATTTAAAAAGAAATTACTAGAAAATGGAAATGGATCCTGGGGATTCAATAAACTCCAGGTGAAGCCTACATGGAGTTTGCTTGTTTACACAGTGTGCAGCAGTACTAATTGCATATTCATGCCTCGCACCACATTTAAATGTAAGCAAGTGCAGTTTCATGGCTAGTGACAATGCAGCCAGCCAAGAAACAGTCAAAGCAACATAGACAGCAGCAGACATGAAGACCTGTTTATCTATGGGCAAACTAGGCCTCTGCAATTGCACAGAATGCCACAATGATTACCAGGGTTAATAATATAGCATTGTATATGGTCCAAACACATTATATGACAGTGTATACAGTGCAGAGTACTGTTGAATCCCATTTCAGGCATACTGAACAAAAGTTGTGTAAATGATCCATAATAGTACATGGACTGTAATTTAAAATAAACAGTCAGGGAAGTGTGCGTATTGAATAGGGACACACAGATGAGTTGTAGGAATGAACACAGGGAAAGAGGACAGGTGAAACATCTTAATGTACAGCAGATGAGGGCATGTAAATGAAGACATTTGTAGCAGGAACATGAATCACATATTGACATGATACAGCAAGGACTGCAGAGTGAATATGTATATTATGTAACTGTGTCTTTGTGATATAAGCATCCTGACATGAACAATGGAGAGGACACTATCAGGGATGTTACATGCAATAGGGTTAGGTGGATATTATGAAGCTGTGCAAAATTAGTTGCCTGAATATGACTGTAATGTCAGCAGAGGTCTCAACAAAGAGGGACACATAGTTACAGGCTCATAGACAGGAGTAAACAGAAGCTCACACAATCATGGGCAATATCAGAATAATACCACCAGTAATCCCATGTCTCTGACATAACATATGTGATTGTGATTGATCATAGATGGTGCTGCATGAACACGCTTCTACAACTATTATGAGATGTCAGCAATCTATGAGGATAATCAAGCACACTGTCCCAACATCATAACATCTACTGGAGGTGTTAGGAGGGACACTGCTATACCTGTATGTAACAATATGATCAATTCAGGCTAGTTGACAGGTGTGCATGGTATAGATATGGCACAATCCACACTGTCATGCATGTAACCCATGTCATCAATATTGTCAAACAGCTATGTATGTACTGTATACATCACTGGAACAGGTATCACATATGGATTTGTTATAACACCTTGATGGGGGTTCCGCACCATCAGGCAGTAATGTTTATGCAACAAAAAGAACACCTAGGTATGGCCAATATGATGTGTGGGAGCTCATTGTGGCAAAGGTGGTACACTTCAGTTATGCATCCCTGGAAGATGTGTACTGAGGTACATGAAGAAGGGTTGATTGTACTCAGCTATCAGTGTGATGAAGGCTGTGAACTATGGAAGTATTTTCAATGTGGATGTCCTGCACATGTTCAGGAGCTGTGTTACATACAAGGGAGTAGTCACTACTGTGGGCATATTTTGGTGGATGTTCCATATACTATCTCAGTACACAGGTCACATGCCTCTTGGTCTGCTCATAGGGGTGTGACATTTACATTATCATTGGGCTGTGCATTTGTTTTCATAACATACTTCTCTGGACTATATGAAGAGCCACATGACTAAACTTCCAGACTATGTGTTCCAGGCAGGTATGACCCTAGCCCTAAGTAGCATTCTTTCTTCACCCAGCATGATGCCACAATATAAACAAAATTGATGGACTTCAACAATTGGCTTAGCTTATGGTGTCAAGTCCAGGGGGATCCAGTATCTCTCAGCCTGGACTTACATGGTCAACAAGCCACACTGCTTTGCCAGTGATAGTCTGAACCTGTGTCCTCTAGGCTGTCAGTTACTGGCAAAGGAGCTTGCCTACCCCATAGAGCCTTTGTTAGGCAATGTGAAATCTACAAAAGTTCTGGCATAGCAACATCTACTGGAGACAAACTAAAAGTTCTTTTTCTTAATGCTAGGAGTCTAAACATGAAGCTGCACTGGAGGAAATGGCCAACCTGCTAGCTGATAGATTTGGCATGAACTTCAATCCTTTGGCCACACTGGCCATACCCCAAAGCATACCTGACACCAGTCCCCTGCCTAGTATCTCTAGACATCTTTTATCTGTGCTCTCCAAAGTTAAAACATTAATGGCACTAGATAACATCTCAGGTTGCTTACTAAGCAATGTAAAACAGGACCTAGCAGACAAAATTAGTGTCCTCTTTAACCATAGCCCAAGAAGTGGCTTTGTTCCAGTGGAGTGGAAAACAGCAGCAGTAATCCCCTTGCACAAAGGGCGACCATCAACCAACCCTGGGAACTCTAGGCCTATAAGTCTAATCAGTCTCATCTGCAAGGCCATGGCAAAAATCTTCATGGACCTTATCAACAAAGATATAGATGACATTTAAAGTCTATACCCAAACCAATTTAGCTTCATTAAAGGTAGAACATGCTTATTAACCTAGTAGACTTCTTCAAGAAAGCCATCAAAGCCTTGGATGAAGGTAAGACAGTGCATACCACCTGTCTTGATATGGCCAAGGGTTTTGACACAATCCACCACTAAGGTATCACTGAGAAACTTTCCCAGCTGGGGATTAAACCTTTACATCACTAGATGGTTAGCCAGTTGACTCACTGACAGAACACATACTGCCAAAGTTGGTGAGTCAATCTCTACCAGTAGAGCCATCACCAGTGGTGTACACAAGGATCTGTGCATGGCCCTTTACTGTTTGGAATCTATTTCTTGGAAGTCCAGGTTAAAGTATATGGCTTTTGGCTTACCAAGTTTGTTGATGATTGCAGATTGCATGCAATCATTGAGTCCACCAATGATGTAAACATATTACAGAAGGAGCTAACACAGACAAATGATTGGTGACAAAGCCACACTGTCTGAAAATAAATGCAAAAGGTGCCATTATTTTTGCCTTTTACAAAGTGGAATTCCTTGCTTATTATAACATTGACAACACCCCCCAAGCTCAAACCCAGTGGTGCAAGACTTGGGAACACAGGTGGATAACCTGAATTTGACCACCATGTTTCCACAGTTGTAAAGAAAGCCTTCTATGTAGTGCACTTCATAAGTCAGGCCATTGTATCCAGGTATGAGGATGTTATAGCCATCACTGTACTCAACCCTCATTAGAACACTAATTGAGTACAATGTTCCCTTTTGCATGTACCTCACCAGACACCTGCAGCAGCTGTAGAGACCACAGGGGTTTCTCAACAAGAAAATACAGGGCCTACAAACCATGCCATGATGTACATTGATAGACTGAAAGCCCTGCCACTGTGCTCTGTATCATATAGGATGAGGTGACTTGTGCCTGGCCTACAGGTTAGTCTTGGACCATGTCCTGATGGAAATACTGGACATCTGCAAATCTAATGGTGCAAGAGTCACTCACTCTAGGGATCTTAACTTAACATGTGACATTAACAGAACATGCTTGAGAGACAGCTATAGCTGATGAGATCAGCAGAGTCTGGTGAGAGGAAGATGGTAATAGCAGTGTCTGACTTGCTGACATAAAATTCTCTCTCTAATGTCAAGCAAGTACACAAACACACACACCAGATGACTGAAGTGAGAACAGAACCCCTACCTATCTAAGTACACCGGCTAAAGACCTCTGTATTTAACACAAGCGTCACTGCACAAGTCTGACTTGGAGAGTGTCAGACAGCATTTTATAAGTGATGACATTAACAGTGTCTGGTGAGAGGAAGATGGTAATAGCAGTATTACACATGCTGGTGTAAAATGTTTTCTGTAATGTCAAGCAAGTGCACAAACACACACACACACACACACACACACACACACACACACACACACACACACACACACACACACACACACACATGCACATACACACACACCAGTTGACTGCAGTGAGATTAGAACCCTTACCTAACTAAGGACAAAGACTAGAGAACTCAGTAATTTATACAAGCACCACAGCACAAGCCTGACTTTTACAAGGTTGTAAGATAATTTATAGTGGATGAAATCAGCATTAGATGTTTGAGAGAAGATGTTGGGAGGCCTGCATGAAATGGATGTGTAGGCATGTACAACTCTGAAAATATTAAAGACCTTCATTTTACTGGATTGATGAGTGTGCAAAGTGTAGCATTTGCTGTTGTGTTTCCAATGTGCAGGTATACCTTAAATTACAGCTTTTTAAATTATATGCAAACAGCTATCCACATTATTACAAGTATTGGAAAATATGAATGTGTATTGTCAATATAAAGATTTACACACTATATAAGAAAGCATTTTAATTATTTTATGTAGTGCAGTTGCTATATTTGGGAACAAATACTGACATACAATATTTCAAGTGCATGGGTACCGGTAACACATGGCCGCAGTGTAATTATGGCTTCTTTCTTTAAATATTTCCTTCCCTTTCTTTGTGTTTTTATATTTGGGCTGAAGAGTAAATGGGCAGTAAACATAAGTCATACATACTCAGGTACACTTTCCTTACTTGCTCCTTGCTGCACCTCTGAGCAGAAGGTTTGCGCGATTGATGGCAACGTGTTTGCACATCTGAGATACACATTTAAGGACCCCTACTGCAACTTGACAAGTACTTATCCCTATTGGTTGTGGTAGATACATGTAACAGATACTATGGTGTTCTTACATGGTTCATATCAGAAATGTGTCATAATGATACTACTTTCCCCATTTGCGTATAGTTACATGATCTGCAAATGTTATTCTCTGCTCCATTCATAACATTTTGATAATTTTATTGCTTTGCTCACCTCTTCACAAACACGTTAAGCAGAAGGGCATGGGAGTCAGAACTTTTGACAGTACTGAGTCAAAGAAAAACACCCGCTGTCTAGCTGACTCTGTGGCAGCAGGTGGAAAACATTAGCAAGCTTCTTTTTTTAGACCAGATTATACAGGGATTGAATCCAGGTCAATGTAATTTTTTTTAGATATGTATTCAGGATGTCATTAAATAATTAAATGTGATAATTTTAACAAATGTGAGAGGAAATGCCTGCAGTGAAGTACTGTATAAAAACAAATAGCACTGAATTGATTAATGTCAACAGCACACATATGAACTTTCATATTCATATATTCATCAGTGTAAAGAAATAAAAGGATATGACATTTTTAATATGAGTGCCTTTAATCTGACCTAACTGTGTGTTCTGTTAGTGCAGCATGTTTAAGCAACATTGTGAGGAGGTAACTGCACAATGCCATTGGATGTGAAGAGCCATTCAGTGTCATGTTGCATTGGTGAGTGATGCCAAACTCCATGCAAACACAGAGGACAAAAAGTGAATGGCTTCACTGGGGATTTGTTACTTGTGTGTGTGGTGTGTGATTCTATTTTTTGCCTAGATTAAAGGTGTTAAAATGGGTTTGATAGGAAAATGGTGAAATGGGGGCAAGCAGGGGGAAGAACAAAATGAAAGCAATACAGGAATGTGCAGGAGGGAGGTAGGAAAGAACCATAGCTATCCACTACTTTAACAGTGTAAAATGAAAAATATGTATAAAATATTAGCTGAATTTGGACTGTTACCTCAACAGAGGGGTGACAACAATGCAATCCTGTTGTATAGCCAATTGGACTGAATCAAGTGTGTCAAGTAGATACATGTGTGAATTGGAGAGCTATGTATGGGCCGATATTTTTTTGTGGGACCGGTGCCTTTTTTTTACATCAGTAAGAGAGGAATGTTGGGTAAGGGACATAGGTATTTCTGCTCCAGGTAAGTAAGGTCAGTGAGAAAGCATATGCAGACAGACAAGACAAACCAAACAAAAGATAGGGATAGTGAGGGACATGACAGGTTGGGGAACACTATGATTGGGGCTAGGGAGGGGACAACAGAGGCCTATGACCATCAAACATGGAGACAGTGAGAATCTAGTCCTCACCCACAGGACTGTCATCACTGTCCCCTTACTGGGCTGGCTGTTGGAGTGCTTGACATTTTCTTCTGTGAACCATGAAAGAGAACATCCTGTGTAGGTGTACACCCATTGTGATCTGCATGACCCTACGCACCAACCCTGGCAACTCCGTTGGGGGACAAAGTCACCACATCTTCCAGTACTCCCAGAAGATAGCACAGCACCAGCTGCCAGGGTAGTGCTACCTGACATGGAGGTCCCAGGTAGTGCAGGGATAGCAGAGGCAGTACTGTCAGCATACTTCTTAACCGTACCAAATTTCTTGGTCTTTTACTGGTTTTGAAGTCCAAATAATGGGGTGCCACAATTCCCGAGTGATACCCCTTAATTTCTGAATTTCCCTGCTTTTTTTCAGCTTATGTCATCACATGCAGAGGCATGCTTTATGATGCCAGCTCTGTGAACAGCCTTGCTGGAATTGGCTGAGGGCTTGAAGATAGTGTCCGAGCATTTCCCAGCTGCTCCAGGTAAGGACAAACTCTTCTTACTAGTAGCTTAGTGGTTCTTCTGCAACTGTTTACTTGAGCTTTGCATTACACAAGCTGCAATTTGGTTCCGTGACCTTTACATACTGAGCAGTTCTTTTCTTCCACGAGCAATTTGGTTATTTCTTTTTGAAGTATACAAGCACTGGGTCCACACTGTGTGTGTGTGTGTGTGTGTGTGTGTGTGTGTGTGTGTGTGTGTGTGTGTGTGAAATACCCCAGTTAAATATACCTGGTGGCTAGAGTTACTCAGGCACAAACCCTCTACCTTGGGTACAGGTAGCAAGAGCCTGAATTCTCTACCCACCACCATTTGTGAAAACTGTCCAGATTTGTGCCTCATATTTTTGTTCTGTTCCTCATAAAATCTGTGGTTTTCTGGATTTTTGTGGCAAATCAGTGAGGACTGAATTCACTAAATAATGACAGGCATTTGAATTTTCAGACGTCATATTCTTCGGAAAATACATGGCATTTGAAATTTGTCCCTATTTTTGGGGCTGTATTCCCCATTATTGGCTTTGTCCAGGTTTTTTGTGCTAAGAGGTTGAGAGCCATGGTGAGTACTGAATTCACTGAATATGTTTGGGGGCTGTATTCCCTCATTATTGACTTTGTCCAGGTATTTTGTGCTAAGAGGTTGAGAGCTATGGTGAGAACTGAACTCACTGAATATTTTTGAGGCTGTAGTCCTCCGTTATTGGCTTTGTCCAGGCTTATTGTGTTAAGAGGTTGAGAGCTATGGTGAGAACTGAATTCACCAAATGATATCCATTTAAGTTTCAGTCTTTCTATCTTTCAGGAAACACATTGTGGTAACACAACATTTTATTCTAGCAATTTTCCAAGATTATACAAGTAATGTTTAAAATGTGTCCCTGGTTTTGGGGCTTTTGACCTCCCCACCAATAAATTTTGGCTTTTTCCAGATTTCTTGTGCTGCAAAGCTCAGAGATGCAGTTGAGTGTTGAGTGGATTTTACAAGGACCTGAGAGCTTTAGGGGAAGAGAATTTTAGTGCTGCTTATGCCAAGTCTGCTTGCATTGTTAGTAGCATAACAGGTAGAATACTTGCTTTTGATGCAGAAGGTTGTGGGTTCTACTCCCACAGCATATAGATGCATTGCTGATACTGTAATGTGTTGTGCTTTTAAAGGGGGTGAATGCTGCAGTCCTGAGAATGTCTTATTTGGAGTCAATAACTAGTAACTATGAACCTGTTATCAGTTTGCCATCCATTCCCTATTGCAATCTTACTAGCTTATCATTTTTAATGTAACATAGGCAATTTATTCCTCAAGGGCAATGGGCAATTTATTTGTAGATGAAACAATGAAATATAAAGTTGTTTGCTAGCAGTAACTTCTTCATTAGTTACAGATCTCTTTAATGTGGATTTATTTAGATGGCTTTTACTTCTGTGGAGATTGTGCATATGCACTGATACTGGTGGATTGTAGAAGTTTGAGTAGACATTTATGATGGAAATGTTCTGAATTGGGCAGTTTTGCCATTATTGGTTCATGCATTTTGTTTCATTGTTTACTGGAAAAATGTTCAAAACAATAAATTTAAAATGCCCTCTAACAACTGTACTGTATTATACAAGGAATATAATTTAATACAATCAGAAAGGTGTATCAAAGAACACGTATGTTTAGTGTGCAAGGGGTCTATGATATGAAAACAGGCCAAAGGTAATCTTTATCTGCCACTGGCCAGATGCATTTTCTTTGAATGTGGGTTTCAATGCTGTTTCAATGAATGTGAGTTTCAAGGGTAGAGAAGATTTAATGCTAAGTCTATTTTCACTGTGAGACTGCATTGCTTTGTTTAGCAGATGTCTATTAGTGTTTGTGCTGTAAAATGTAAAATAAAATTTAATGAAATCCAAAGCATTGTAGAAGTAAAGCAGTATGCACATTACAGCGTTTATGGTAAATGGGACGAAATAGCCAACTAATGGGACATTGGAATGGCTGCAGGGGGGAGAGCCATGTATGGGGAAGCCCCATGCGACTATGATTTTTTGAGGAGGGGAAGGGTGCCAAACTCATAGACAGTCTCATGGTGGCACAGACTGTAGCTACGTCACTGATCAGTAGACCATGGAGAATGACTTTTGGAGGTCCTAACAAATTAGGATATTCTTTTGCTAAGATTAGAATATTGCCTACCATTAAATGCCTTACTTTTACCATAAAACCCACATACTGCAAGTCACCAAAAACAAAATCCTAAGGTTCAACATCTTCTCCCTTCCCAGTTAACATCATTACTACACATTTAAAAAAATGGTTACCATTTACTACAGGGTCTGGGTCTGGGGCCATATTTTGGTTGTCTGTTCTTCAGCTTGCGTTTGAAAGCTGATATCCCACAATTCCATTGGAATGGGCGGTGTTACATAATTATGTATGCACATTTTATGTTAATCAGCATACAGATTTGTACCTATTTTTCATAGGCCTTTGTCCAGATTTTTGATGTTGCCAGGTTGAGAGGTATGACTGCCAGTTTGTGTCCCAGACGTGCTGGGTATTGGTCTTGTAGCTGGTGGAGCAGGGGCAGGCTGAGACATAAGGGTTGGCCTACCTTGTTGTACTGTAAAGCACTTTGTGATTTTTCACAGTTGTATGACATGCATACATTTTGACCATACATAGAAAAATAAAAAAAGAGAGATAAGGGTTGGGGTAAGAGGAAAAAAAAGAGATAATTAGTACCATCAAATATGACATACAATGCGTTATCATCATAATGAAATCTTGTATAGTTCTCTGTACTTTTATATTTAGGTATAGTTCTTAAGAACTGCAGACTATAAGTAATGATTGCCCAAAGTAATCGTTGGAATGTGCATATATTGCACATGTGCTTTGTCAAATTATACAGATTTCAGTTAAAAGGAGAGCATTTACACCATTTCTGGTAAAATTAAATTATTGTAATATTTGGAAAGGATTTTAGTATTGTATTTTATGTATTTGTTATCTGTGGTATTTGAACTCATATCGTCTGACTATAGTATTACACTTGACTCCTACAGTTAGCTTGTGCTACAGACTGCAGCATGCATGCTTGCTTTTTCATTTAGGATATGCATGCTTAATTTCCTACTACTTTTTAGAACAGCAATATTTTAGCTGAAATAATAGTTGTGTTGTACTGCATGCATACTCCTTGCTTCCTACAGTCTCTCCATATGCTCATCATAGGCCTCTCTATTCACTTGGATCTCATGGTCAGCTGTGAAATAAAAAGAAAAGAAGAAAAGAGCATTATGCATACCTGTCTTGCCTATATGCAGCTTTCTATATACACTACTAATTGCATTTATTACTATACTTACACAACTGTGGGATGTCAGCATTGAATGAGTTTCTCTCTCTCTCTTGCACCTTTTTAGGTCATTAAAGTGATGCCTACGCTGTTCTCCAGTGTTTGGAATGCCAGTCGCTCTGGAGTAAGCCTTAGCCAGATTGTTCCATGCCTCAGACATATATAGAGAACTGGTGTAGTCCCACTGCAGGAGCCTTCAGATAGGGCACTTTACAAGGAGTTCAGTAAAGACCTGGCCTCATCAAATGGCTAGCAGATAGGTTCAGTGCTAACTTCACCCCCCCGTTCCCCCCCAAAAGTCCATTCTACATCCCCGATACTTGCCCCACACCTCACATCTCCATAAATCGAGTGTTAAAGGCCCTATCCATGGCAAAGAACACAGCTTCCATGGGACCTGAAAGTATCCCAGGCTCTATTCTGCAACATCTCCAGCAAGAACTAGTCTCGCCATGAAGCACCCTATTCAACCATAGCCGAAGTACAGGCTTCATTCCAGCAGAGTGGAGAACTTTCATTGCCATCCCTTTGTACAAAAGTGGTGCCACTACTGACCCTGGAAACTATCGGCCCATTAGCCTGACAAGTCTGAACTGTAAGGCCATGGAGTGTATTATTATGGACCTCATAAACAAGGACATAAGCAATCTCCAAGCACTTGACCCCACCCAGTTCGGATTTGTCAAGGCCAGATCTTGCCCATTGAACCTGGTTGACTGTTTTCAGACTGTCACCAAGGCACTGGATGAGGGAAAGTCAATACATGCAGCTTACCTTGACTTGGCCAAAGCCTTTGACACAATCCTCTACTCAGGCATCATTGAAAAGCTAACACAACTTAGCATAAATCCCTATTTCATCAGATGGGTGGCCAACTGGCTCACTGATAGGATCCACAAGGTCAAAATAGGTGTCACCACCCTCCGACAGCAGACCTGTCACTAGTGGTGTTCCCCAGGGATCTGTCCTTGGACCCCTGTTTTTTGGCATCTACTTCTCGGAGGTCCAGGAAAAGACAAAAGTCCTGTGGCTGACCAAGTTTGCAGATGACTGTAAGTTGGGTGCTGTCATTGACTCCCCAAATGATGTTAACATACATACATATGGGTCTCACAACAACGAATGACTGGTGCCAAAGTAATAACCTTACATTAAATGCAAAAAAATGTATTATCATACCATTTAGCAAAAACACTGCCCCTACTGATTACCACATTAACGGCAACCTCCTAAGCACACAGCCTGTGGTGAGACACAAGTTGGCTACAATCTCACATTTGACCATCATAGCGGCAGTGGTCAGAAAAGCCTTTTACTTGGTTCACCTCATAAGTAAAGGGATTGCATCCAGAAAAAAGGAGGTTATTACCTGTCTGTACTCCTCCCTCATTAGGCCAATAATTGAGTACAATGCCCTGTTTGGTATGTACCTCTCCAAACACCTGCACCAACTGGAAAGGCCACAGAAATACCTCACAAAGAGAATCCATGGCCTCCAACACCTGTCCTATGTGGACAGGCTCAAATCACTATCACTCTACTCTGTATCATACAAATTGCTCAGAGGTGATCTGTGTCTCACCTACAAGGCAATCTCAGACCCTGCTCTACTAGAGATGCTCCATATCCATAAGCCTAACTCCTCGAGTAGTACTCAGTCGAAAGACTTAAATCTAATATGTGACATTAACAAAACCTGCTGGAGAGACAGGTTTGTCTCCCAGAAGCTGCCCCATCTCTGGAATAGACTCTCCATACACATTAAACAAAGTACGCTGCTGACCCTCTTCAAGCGCAACATTGATGAGTGGATGGGTAACCACAAATTTGTCCCAGGAGTTTCACCTGTGCCCCTCATTGACAGGGGTGACAGGTGCTGATTGGGGTTTCCTTTTTGAGGATAAACTCTTGGCTAGGCTTGTAAGGGCCACAGAGCCATTAGCCTAGTAATCTCCTATGATCCTATGATCCTATGAACACTCCGCCTCTCACCCTAAATTGGGCACCTTCCCTTCTACCACCAGATATGTCTAACCATAGAAAAACAGCAATATTAATGAGTGATTTCCCACCAATACATATTATCACAATTACTGGTAATGAGCAAACCCAAACAATGATGCCAACTGCATTTGCCTGATGTTAAGTGGAGAACAACATTGCCAAATTGACAGGAAAGCAGTTTTGGAAACTGGAAGGTTAATATGACAGGTGGCATTAGTTTGAGGGTTGGTTGTGCTGTAATTGTTAAGTGATTTAACTTTGCAAGAAAAAGTGACAAGAAATCAAAGCCAAACACTATTTTAATGACTGAAATAATAAAACACAGCAAAGCTTAAATGTTACAAAACTCTTTCTCAATTGCATTGAGAAGGAGTTTTGTAACTCAAAAGCTTTGCTGTGTTTTATTATTTTACTCATGAGAATAGTGTTTGACATTGAGCTTCTGTCACTTTTACTTGGATATTCTTGTTGTTTTTCCCTCAAGAGCTCTTTGGACACCAGGACTGGTTGGTTTTGTGTCATTTAACTTTGCAGACATCTACTGGAGACATAAAAGTTATGACCTGACACATTTTTGTGTGGCTTTACACACTAAGATAAATTTTTACAATGCAGGATTCAAACCTATGCATAAGCAACAAAACATTTTCTTCCACAGCAGTGATTTTTCATCCTTGCCACAGAAGAAGTGCTTCTCAGACATGGTCATAAATTATATATGAATACACATGACAGACTGAGGGATTAACCATATATGTATCTCATCTCACAATGTCCTGGTGTATACATTCATGTGTGTATGAGTTTTATTGAAGTCTGAAGGCCATTCAAGGCCAGATATCGCAATTATAGTTACAGAAACATAGTAGTCTGTATAACTTCAGTCATACATATAATTCATATGAGCTCCACTGCTACACATACCTATTGTTATTTATAATTATGTTTAGATTTTTATGTGATATTTAATATAAAGTGAAATGAAACAACAGTAAAAATATTTTGGATTTCTTGTATTAGAACCCAGGACCTTCTGTACAGCAGTCCTACACTTACACCTGCTGTCACAGGAATAGTTAATTAACAGTTGTATATTTTCCTCTTCATTATTAACTTCTGTGTGTTAACCACCCCAAACCTCTGCTTAGTGTGTTTGCTCAGTGCCCAACATACTTGATAGAATATATCTGTTTTGAAATTGTTGACTGTCTGCTTCCTCTGTGCAGGTGTCCAGGACCTGCAGGTGTTGGGGAAGGTTGCTAACTACTGCGCAATGTCAATATGCAGTGTTGCATGATGGGAAGCAAAACATGCAACAATAATTGAGAAAGTCTGCAGGTGTTCTGTCTGCTTTATGTGTGGGACATTACTCCAATTTTGCAAGATGGCAAGCATTACACAAACCAGACAAGCAAAGCTAAACTTGTTTTAGCCTTGTGAGTAGTGTTTATTAGGTTTCATCCTTAAAAGACAAAGGTGGGACTTGAACCCTGATCTATGGATAGTATATTCTGTGTGGATCAAAGTTTTTAGCAGATGTTCTACACACAAGTGATTTAGAGATGTAGTTGATGTATTGGTTATCAAAGTACTTTACAGGACATTTTTTGTATTTATCCATTTCCAGTGTTTGTGCTAAGCCGCACACCATGCAGGTTCTGGCATTAAAAAAAAAAGAAAAGACATATGTAAAATAAACATTACAAAATACATGTTAGTACACATGATAGCATTTTACACAAGTCTGGATTTGAACTCTCACACCAATGAAACATATGGGTAATTATTAAAAACTACTTATGTGTTGTATCTAAGCAGGACTTTCATTTATGTGATATTTATGTGTAGTATCCTTCTTTTGTGTTTCATGTCACCTAGGATACGGCACCCAATCATCCCAATCCCCACAACCCCCCCTTCTGTGACCCTGAGAATGATGTAATTGTCCAAGCATTTAGGTGACATGTTGCCTTTTTGCTTTTGAGAGGACATGGGGATATGTCTGGAAGAATGCAAATTTGGCAGCAGATAGGGAATGATGTAAATGCTGTTGAGGAATGCAGGAGGACATAGGATCAATAAGGGTGTATTATTCCTCTTTGCCACAATAACACTTTGCAGCAGACAATGAAAATGAAGTTTGTGCATACAAGCAAGTGCAACATCATCCACAGTATTAACAAGACATATGACACTTGCACATTTCTGAGTTGTCTGTACATATATTAATTCCAGATGTAGTACAATGAGTGATCACACAACCATTTATGACTACTGTTTGCAGAAATGCAGGTCTGTCTTATCTTTATATGGTGTTTATTCTTCTCCTATCTGAACATTAATCAGAGATATGCAGTCTGTACGGCATTTTGTATCATTGCCCTTAAAATGTGTGAGAATATTAAATAGCAATAATATACAGTTTTCAACAAATGTAGGGGAGGTTGGATGTTACTGAACAGAAATCATGAAATGTGTGCTGCTTACTTACATTCAAAACCATGATACAATTACTTCTGCACTTTGTAAGTCTAACCTGGCTGACACGCCCACTGCAGGCGGTTGCTGTTGTGTTTTCCTTTTCCCTACCAGTAATTATTCACAGTTGCAATCCATTAGCAACAAACACAGGGAGTGTCTGCACTATGTTTACATGTGCTACATGGAGCCAATAATTTGGGATTCAGCAATTCTAATTAGTTCATACCTCATTTGCATCTTCACTATGCTCACAGGCCTGAATCTACACTATAAAAGTGAGCCATGTAGGTAGGGAACCTGAAAGTGAGGAGACTTATTTATGTGGATAACACAGAAGAAGATTGCTTTAACTTTGGATTTATCTGCACAGAAGGCTGGTGATCTTGATAGGGTATAATGCATTTTTCAGTTTTATATACTGGATATGGCCACATGCCACTTAGAAAACTATTTTTATATATGCATTAGCAAATACTACTTTTATCTGTATGCGCTTCTTAGAAGTGTACCGATGGCATAAGCATTTTTCTCAGGGTATTTTACTTTCTCAGATGCACAGCCTTATTAACATTCATCACAAGTGTTAATGTTACAACTGTTTCTCTTTACAATCTTCTGTTGTTATTTTAGTGAAATGTAAATGTTCTATTATGGTTTAGGGATGTTAGCCTTCTAGGATGGCCCATAGACATCTCTTGGGTAGTGCTGGCCACAGGTAGAGGTGACTAGCAATTGCATAAAAATAAATGCTCTGTGGTAAATGTGTACATGTTTTTGGTACAGTTTCTTTGATAACACTTATAACAATTCACTAATGTTTTATTCCTTTGTTTGGTAATTTGTCATTTGCCTGTTGTTTTGAGGGTGGGGGAGCTAAGTTCCATGTCTATGTTGGCACAAACAGAATTGTTTGTACAGAGGTTTGCTTTGCTATTGTTACTCCCTTTGTTTTGGATCAAACCTTGCACTGTGTATGACTGTGATATGTTGCAACCACATAAATCTTTTTATATGTGAGTATCTTGACACTTTTTTGTTTCTCCAGTAGCTAATTATGAAAAACTACTTGTGTGTTATATCTAAGCAGGACTTTCATTTACGTGATATTTATGTGCAGTATCCTTCTTTTGTGTTTTATGTCATCTAGGACTATGACACCCAAGCATCCCAATCCATTGCAAACTGCCTTTCAGTGACCCTGAAAATGATGTAATTGTCCAAGCATTTAGGTGACGTGGTCACTTTCTGCTTGAGAGAGGACATGGAGATATGTCTGGAAGAATGCAAATTTGGCAGCAGATAGGGAATGATGTAAATGCTGTTGTGGGATGAAGCAGGACATATGATCAGGTGCATCATAGGGCCACTCACATGATTTCATTGACCCAGAGGGAGCAGCTGCAGTGGCCCATGGACAGATGGCTACTGGAGGGGGGACCTGTTACAGAGCCACCACTGACACCAGATGAAGAGTTCCTGTCCACTGTCAGGAATCCAGAGAGCTCAGTGGAAAGTGCACAATAGCATGTGATTGATGTTGGTGCTGCTGTTTCAGGGAGGACAAGTATGTCCCAGGAGTAGCTTCCAGGCAGGTTTACCTATGTTAATTGTTAAATATTCTTGTATAGTAAAATACTGACAGCAATACTTAAGTTTGTTTAATAAATTTTTTTGGGGGGGGCGAGGGGGGGACTAGTCATAGATTGATGCAGTAAGCAACACATTCTGGTTCATTACACATGGGCTTGGGGTGGACATGTTATCCAAGTTTCTGTTAAATGCATTGTTAATGGTCATATAAAGATCCCAAAATTTTCACCCTGTGTTACTGGTATTGTGATGATGGTGTCCTTACATTTTGCTTAAATTCTTCCAGGACCATCATCCCTAGCAAGTTTTGAGTCATCTGCACATGGTAAGCCACAATTTTTTTATTTCAGTACTGATGAACAGTTTACAGAAATATTTATTTTATTTGTATATGTGATGTGGGTGTCAGGATTGTGAGTGTATTGCTGTACCATCTATGATAGTGGCAGCAGTGTTAGTTTGTTAGCATATATTGGACTGTAGTAGTGTAGTTATTAATTTATTTTCTGTGTTTGTTGCTTATTATTACAGGTGATCCTGATAGTGGAAGTGTAGGACTCTTACCACCTGATGTCAGTGTATCAGCAGACTCTGATGATGATGGTGGGCAAAGAGAGGAACAGTGGGGGAGTGAACAGGTTGACTCTGACATTGAGGTTGACATTCAGCCATCCCCTGTAATTCCATTGTACACAGCCAGAAGACCTACGCAAACCCATTCCAGTGAGCCCTCAGATATTGGACAGGTGGAGGGTGAGACACTTAATCAGGATAGTGTAGTTACTGCGGTTAAAGTGCCCGTTGACTCTGGCCATAGCCAAAGTGTGGGTGAGGTGCCATGAAGGAGAGTTGTTAGGGGTGCTTTAGAGGAGGCCTGCTGTCCATCCTCCACCTGATCCAGGTGTGTTTTTCCATGCCACTCAACACACATTTAGGGCCATTATGGAGGTGCAGGCACATTCCAATAGGGCCTCTGAAGAAAAACTTAGGGTTGTAGATGTGGCAAAGGCTGACATACGTGACTGCCTCCACCATATTGTGGATTCAATGGATCAAATGAATGACACATGGAATAGGCAGTATCTGTGATGGAACATCTTCTGGAAGGGTGACAGCATCCATGTGGGCATAGGTCAGCCACATCATCTGATGTTAGCTGATGTGGCTGTGCCTAATCACAGTCCCATAGTGGCACTACTTACACTGCTTCATCAGTGGTTGAGGTGTCCACACCCAGAAGTGGCAGGTCATGGTTTTATGGCCCTGGGTGTACTTGTGAGGAGAGCTCTTTCAGCAGACATCAGTCACATTCAGGTAGCAGCAGTGCATCTGACTGTTGGCATGGACGTGCCAGTGCAACTCCTGGCAGAGCCGGTTTTCACAGTCGGGTATGATGGCAATGAACTGCCACTTCTACCATGCACAGCTCACACCTGTCCGATATACCAAGACATAGAGCTAGCATAGAGCTTGGTTGTATTCTTGCAGACACTTACACACCAGTTTCATATGGAGTGACCATAGAGACACACACACAACAGTCACATGGTTCAGTTGTGAGACTTAAAGCTCATTCTGTCTCAGTGGCCATTTCATACTTTATCCAAATGTCTGCCTGTTTCTCTTTCCTACTCACACACACTCAGTTACCTTTTGTGCCACCTAGGCTAGGTCTACACAGTTGCTTTATAGCTTGTTGAATAGCTCCTCCATCTTGGATTAGTTGATTATCATACAGTTCAGCAGCTTATGTTGTAATTAGCATACCAAGGTGTTTGCTATGTTTGCTCAGCTCTATAAACCATGTACAACTGCTTACTGAGTCTAAAACAGTGTGCTATCATGTGCACGTTGTGGCGCTATATGCGGACACAGTCTTAGCAGATTTTATTGGCTTTATTGAATCCAGCCCAATGTCTAAACCAACTGTATTTGAAGTATTGAATATGGTAATAGAGATAAAAGAACTGGAAGTGGGATCTTTAAAAAGGAGAGGAGCAAATTACAAAGAAAAAATGGAAATTGTGGGAACAACATATGCAGAATAATGTGTTGGAGGAGAAATGAGATTTAAGGGAAGGCAGGAAATGATCATTTTATGTAAAGTTGGATTGCTGATAATTAAAAAAAAGTGTGATATATAATACTGTAACTAGGAACATGTTAATATGGTTTGTTTTCATTTATATAAATGTATGTTTGCCTATGCCTTAAGTGATAATTCAATAAAGGTGTTAAAAAAGAAGACCTTTAAGTGTCAATTATTACATTACTGTAACATATTTTATTTACATCTGTTTACCGGGAAATTCAAACTGAACGCAGGTCCTTTTTTAGCGGATGCCCGGGGAGAAAAGCTCCACATCATGTACATGATAAACAGAGATACAAAGTTGCAGCAATAGTAAACAACATTACAGGTTGTTGGCTTTAATACAATACCAAGATATTGATTATCAACAGTAACCAACTAACCAGTTACTGAAATTTATCCATAAACATAAAAATCTACTGGCCTTCTTTGTTGAGTTTCCATTTTCACACTGGGGGAGCTAGAGTTAAGTACATATAGATGAATCCGGCCTCTGCATTTGATGTTCCTTGGTGTGTGTGTGTGTGTGTGTGTGTGTGTGTGTGTGTGTGTGTGTGTGTGTGTGTCTATGCATATTGCTGCACTGTTTTCCAAGTCTTGCTGATGCTCTCTACCTACATTAGAGCAAATACAGTTTAAAAATAGTGCAATTCTAAAACATTCTTTGAAAATTAGGGCACTGAGTATGCAAGGTATTTGTATTATAATGTTTAGTATAGAGATGGAATTGTCAAATTGCAGAAGAACTCTGTAGAAGACATTGAGAGAGAGAATTGCATGAGACATTTTTACTTCAGAGGTTAAACATCATTGAATTCTTACAATGAAGGAGATGCTTTGTGGGTGATTTCTAAGATGTCTGGTAATATGTCAATATGTGTATAAACTATTTTCATTGTTTGCTATTTGGATATGTGGTACTTATTTCTTCATTACCCCACTACAAACTTTACATCAGTGTAGTGTGTAGTTTTCTGCAGAAAGAGTTTTAAATGCTGTTAATCTTTTAGTGTATTTCTATGAACATTTTGCTTTATACACAGTGTTATTGGAAGCTGTTTTAATGTATAGTATTTTTATCTGTGTTCCCCTCTATTTATTTCCTGGCATAAAATCGGAAGCTGTGAGTGTTTCACATTTCCATATAGGGTTATCTAACTGCAGGACACTTCCAAGATGGCTGTACATTAAGTAACAGCTTAACTAGCTCTCCCAGTGTGAAAATAGAAACTCAACAAAGAAGGCCAGTAGACTTTTATGTTTATGGATAAATTTCAGTTACTGGTTAGTAAGTGTACTGCCTGGATGCCAGGAAGAAAGAAATACAGTGCACCTGAAATAAATCGGCTACAAAACATGAAAAAGAAACACTGACTGGGGAAAGTTCTGCAGCTGTTCAGCAAAAAGCAATGCAACTTCCAGACATGACTTCTGGTAACCTACAGGAAGATATAAGAGAACTGCACACAGACCTGCTTAAAATAAATGAAACACTGATGGAGTATATCAACACAAGCAACAAAATGCTGGATAAAATGGAAGAAGCTTTAAACAGATATTTAGATGAGGTGATAAAGCTGCAAACATCAGAGGCTGAAATGAAGAAAAGGCTAGCTGAGTATGAAACTGCTCAGGAAGAGATGTTTAAAAAATAATAGAATTAGAAGACAGGGCACATATATAAAATCAGAGATTTTCAGCTATACAATTCAAGCTGGAAGGGACAGACTGTATTAATTTTATGAAAGCAGAAATAAGCAACTAGATTGGTATTCCACAGCAGGAGATCTTAGTTGAAAGGGCACATCCTGTGTGTCCTCCAAGCTTGGCTATGAGAAAGCAACCTTGACCTTTCATAGTAAAGATGCAGTCCTGCCAGCAGAAGGAGTTGATTCTGACAACACTGTGGAAAAAGGACACAATACTAAAGTGGGAGACAGCAGAGTATTTGTGGAGAATGATTACTTATTGTACACTGGGCAGAAGAGAAGTAAATTCATTCTACTATTCAGGGAATGTGGAGACGCAGGTGTGTACCCAGCTGTCTTCAAGATATTCTTCCCTGGAGGGATAAAATCATTTTTTGATGAAGGACATGCTAAGGAAGAAATACAAAAATCTGAACAACAAAAAAACTGAGCTGTGAAACAGAAGGAGATTATGCTTCTTGTTCTTCTGGTAATAAAGACCACAGAAAGACTGTACCTGTGAAACCTTTTCCACTGTTTCAACTGAAAATAACGGAGAGAGGGAAGGGAGCATGAGAGTTGTCTAGAAGAATTGAGAGTACATTGGAAATGAAGCAGAGACAGGATTTGGGAGATGGAGATTAACAGTAATAAAACCAATAACTTAATGTGAGATTACAATGCAGTAATTATATTTGTGAAATATGACAGAACAAGAAAATCTGGAAATACTGGACTTTTCAGAATTTGTTGGACTTATGGGGACTCTAAAGTATATATCCTACTTTATGGCATTAATGTTCAGAAAAATGCTTTGGGAAGGGGAAGGGAGAGGAGAAAGGTAACTGTAAGTAAAGAAAAATGTTTTCTTAATAGTACTATTTTTGTGGTGTATAGTTTTCTTTGCATGCTATAAAGTAAAGTTTTCTCAGTTATTCTTAAGTGTAATGGGGATTGCAAATAGGTACTACTTTCTTTCTTTCTCTCTCCCTTCTCCCTTTCTTCTTGTTCAGTTTTAAGAAATGTAGGCACTGCAATGTAAAACATGCATGATTAAAAGAGCATGACAAAAGAAAAATGAATGTGCCTTTTCTCATTTTTGCATGGAGGAATGACTGGATTAAGGACCTTAGATCGATTTAGTAACATGTTTTAAAACAGAACAGGTAGATGAAAAAGAATATTGACTATTGTGAGTCTTTTTTCTAGCATATGAATGTATGCTTAGTAGTAATTTTGTATCTGGCCCTCATGTCTCCATGGAAACAGTCTGATAATGAGAAATTGGCTGTCTGGTTCTCATGTCTCCATGGAGACAATCTGATAAAGAAAAAATGGTTACAGTCTGGTGGAGAGTGATTGGCTGGGGAAAAAAGAAAAGAGAAACTGGCTAAGAGATAATGTTTTCAGAAAGCATTCAGGGGTTTTCCCAGCTGGAAGAGCTATAAAGATAAGACAAAACCAGTTAACACTTAGTAGAAGCACAGGCTGCATCATGTGTCTTAGCATGGATAAACTTTCTTTTAGGTTAACTCAAGTCTATGAGTGTGGCTGTCAGTTTGGGACACTTGTTCCCATTAGGAGGGTAAAACTTCAATATTTGAAGATGTACATAGTTTTGTGTGATAGTATTAAGTTAATAATTTTAGGGGACATTGGTGGTGTGTTTTTTTTGTCTGAGGCCTTTCAATAAAACAAAACGTTTTGTGACCTAGGCTTAAATTGATATGACAAGAAACAACTGTATAAAAGATCAACATGCTAAACAGTGTATGCCTGTAACACAAAATCTGGAACTAGACACTTAACAAAAAATATTACACATAAAAGGTGGGAATAATAATTTTTTAATACAATGATGCTGTCTGTAATGTCTTTAAATGTCAGTGGTCTCACAGATAAATACCAAAAAGAAAGAGTAGTGAACTATATTAAAATGTAGAGTGCAAATAACTATGCTACAGGAGACACACTTGGAAATAACTGAACATGTGAATTTGATAAAGAAAGGTTTTCAGGATGGTTATGCAGTGGAATACCCGGAACAAAGGAAAAGAGGAGTACTTATATTAATTGCAAGAGAAGCTCCAATATTGATAGAAGAGGATAAAATTATAATAATGATAGATTTGTAGTACTAAGGGGCTACTGGCAAGGGAAGATAATTGCATTGGGATATATTTATATTCCACCTAAAGCTGCTATAATGGAGCTTAGGAAAATTCTGGGTGAAATAATCAGCTTTCATAAAGGAACATTACTTATAGGTAGGGACTGGAATTTGAATTGCAGCAGTGAAGATGTGTCTGGGGACTCAGAAGGGAAACTATAACAAAGGAAGGCAGATGTTTGAATAACTTTATGGAAATATTTGGTATGGAAGATGTGAATTCGGTACTAGGAGTTTGGAGTGAATTTACATATTATTCCCCAAGATACAAAAACTGGGCTAGGCTAGACAGAATTTACATTTCACAGGAACATTTGCATTTAATTGAAAGTCTTGATACGCACCCAATAGCCATTTCAGATCATGCACCAATAATAACTAAAATAAAAACACAGGGTAATGAAATAAAAATGAGACACTGGTTCTTTCCCACCTATCTGTTGAAAAGAAAGGAATTTAAGGACTAGGTAGAGGAAATTATTTAGGAATTATTAGAAAAGATAGAAATTTCTTCTGAGAATATAGCTAGGGAGGGGATAAAATTAAAATGGAGTTTAACAATAGGGTGGAAGCAACCAGAATTATTTAGAGGAACTGACAAGAAAGTAACAGATTACCTTGATAATATGTATTCATTTAGAAAGACCCAGGCAACAGAAAGTAGAAAAAGTTGTCAACAAGCTTAGGGAGCCTGTAACAAGGAAGACAGCAAGAGATCCTGTAGAGGAACTAGGAAATATTTTGGAAATTCTATGAAAGTCTTTATAAAGCAGAGAAATATGGAAATCAAGAAAAAGTACAAATGGAAACATTTATGGAAGAATGAAATATACCAAGGTTAGAGTTGGAGTAGGCTCAGTTAGGATAGGAGATGAAATAAAAATGGTGATGTATAACCAATCCACAGGAAAGTCCACAGGAATCGATGGTATTCCTGTGAAAGTCTGGAAGCTAGGAGGGAAAAACTGATAAAGATCTGGAAGGTTTTAACAGTATTTTAAAGAGGAAGAGAAGTACCAACATCCTGGAAAGCAGTGGTGGCTGTAACACTTAAAGAGGGTAAAGACCCTTCAGATCCAGATTCATATAGGCCCATGTCAATACTAAACCAGGATTATAAAGTGTTGGTGGGTCTTGATGGAAAGAAAGCATTTGATAGAGTAAGCTGAGACTTTATGAGAAGGGTAATGGAAGCATTTGCATTCCCTGATAAAATTATAAGGTTGATTAGGAGGATATATGTGGGATCAGTAGAGAAAATTTAAGTGTGTAAGTTCCTCTTTGATAATTTCTGCCAGAGCAGAGGAACCAGACAGGGTTGTCCTCTTTCCCCTTTGTTATTTGTATTATATTTAGAACCACTGGGAAAGAAAATAAGGGGCTCAGATATTCAAGGATATAAATGGTATGGTAGTCAAGAAAAGCTGTCTCTATTTGCAGATAATGTTGTTTTATACCTGACAAAACCAGAAAGGACATTTCAGTGTTGTAGAACATTTTGAGACAGTTTCATATCTTTTCAGTATAGAAAATTAATGAAGGTAAAACAAAGGCAATAGCTGTAAATTATGTACCGAGACACAAATTGGTTCAGCAATATCCATATTTATGGATACATGATAAAATTAAGTTGTTAGGAGTATGGGTTAAAAATTATTTCAGTGTGGCAGCTAAGGATATATGGGAATAGAGTAAGCAAAAGATAATGCAAAAACTGAGAAATTGGAAGCTATGTTATATGGATATGGATCGTAAGTTACAAGCAGTTAAAATGTTTTTAGTCATTTTAGTCTTATACACAGGTCAGGCATATTTTTATCAATCAGGGGAGAATTTATGGATAGCAATTAATAAAGAACTGAAGGATTTTATCTAGGAGGGGAAGATGGAAAGAGTTAGGTGGGATAAGCTGATTCTTCCAATAGAACAAAGCAGATGGGGATTACCTAATTTGAAGGGGTATTTCAGAGCTACCCAGCTATAGCTCCTATACATAGCAGGAACAGACATCTATAATTCAAATTGAAAAGGGATGATGACAAAACAGGGAGGAAGCTCAAGAAACAAAGAGAGACTGGACTTCCAAGAAGGCTGCACATTGAGTAACAGCTTAATTTTAGCTATCCCAGTGTGAAAACAGAAACCTAACAGAGAAAGCCAGTGGACCTAGATTTCTGGATAAATTTCAGTATCTGGCTAGTAAGTGCACTGCCTGGATGCCAGGAAAAAATAAATACAGAGGACTTGAAGGAAAATCAGCTAATCAGCTACAAAAAAAAATGATTGACTTCGAAAAGTACTGTAGCTGTTCAACAAAAAGCAGTGCAAGATCCAGACATGACTTCCTGTAACCTAGAGGAAAATATAAGACAACTGCATGCAGACCTGACTAAAATAAATAAAACAATGATGGAGTATATGAACTCAGACAATAAAAGGCTGGGAAAATGGAAGAAGCTGTAAACAGATATTCAAATGAAGTTATAAAATTGCAAAACTCAGAGGTCAAAATGAAGAAAAGGCTGGTTGAATATGAGACTGCACAAGAAGAGATGTTTCAAAAACAATAGGATTAGACGACAGAGCATGTAGGGAACACCTGAGATTTTCTGCTGTACTAGAGAAGCTGGAAGGAACAGACTGTGTTACTTTTATGAAAGCACAAATAAGCAACTGGACTGGTATTCCACAACAGGGATTGTTAATTGAAAGGGCACATCAAGTGTATGCTCCAAACCTGGCTATGAGAAAACAACCTAGAACTTTAATAGTAAAGATGCAATCTTACTAGCAGAAGGAGTTGATTCTGACAAAACCGTTGCAGAAGAACAAAATACTAAAAGTGGAAGATAGTAGAGTGTTTATGGAGAATGACTCCTGACTGTGCACCAGGCAGAAAAGGAGTAAATTTATCCTACCAGGGAATATCGAGAAGCAGGTGTGAGATTTAAACTGCTGTACCCAGCTATCTTCAAAATATGCTTCCTTGTAGGAACAAAATCATTTTAGATGAAGTACATGCGAAGGAAGAAATACAAAAGATTATCCAAAAAGTGAATTGTAAAACAGAAATTCTGTTTCTTGTTCTTCTGGTAATAAAGACCACAGAGAGACTGTGCTAGTGAAGACTTTTCCAGTGCTTCAATGGAAAATGCTTGAGAGAGGGGAAAAGGCACAAGAGCTGACTAGAAGAATTAAGAATACATTGGAAATGAAGCAGAGACAAGGTTGAGAGAAGGAGATGAACAGGAATAGAGCAAGAAAAACTGGAAATATTGCACTTTCTAGGACTTTGTTAAACTTCTAGGGGACTCTAAAACATATGTCCTATTTCATGTCATTAATGTTTGGAGAATAAAATCAGTAACTTGGAAATCTACAAATCTGGGATTACAAAACAATAATTATATTTGTGAAACATGACAGAAAAAGAAGATCTGGAATTATTGGACTTTTTTAAGACTTTGTTAAATTTGTAGGGGACTCTAAAGCATATGCCCTACTTCATGTCATTAATGTTTGGAAAAATACTCAGGAGAGGGGAAGATGATGGACAAAGTAAAGTGTAAGTAAAACAATATTTTTTCTTAATAGTACTATTTAAGTGGGGCATGATTTTCTTTACATATTATAAAGTACATTTTTCAGTTATATTTAAATGTAATGGGGATACTAATGAATAGGTGCTCCTGTTGTTTTCTTTTTGTTTCTTTCTCCTTCTGCATTTCTCCTTGTTCAGTTTTAAGAAATGTAGGCACTGCAATGTTAAAAAAAGATCTGGTTAAAAGAGCATGACACAAGAAAAATGTGTGTGTTTTTTCTCATTCTTGCATAGGGGAATGACTGGGTTAAGGACAGTAGCTTAATCGTGTAACAAGTTTTATGAGAAACCAAGTAAATGAAAAAGAATATTGAATATTATCAGGCTTTTCTTCTAGTGAACAGTTTTGTGTCTGGTTCTCATGTCTCTAGCAGACAATCTGATAAAGAGAAATGACTTGGAGAGAATGTTTTCTAAAAGCAATCAAGTGTTTTCCCAGCTGAGAGAGCTATAAAGATAAGACAAAACCAAACAGCACTTAATAGAACCCCAGGCTATAACATGCATCTTAGCATGGAAACTATTGTTTTAGGTTAGCTAGAGTCTGTCTACATGGCTGTCAGTTTGGAACATTTGTTCCTATCAGGAGGGTGAAACTTTAATATTGGAATATGTACATAGTTTTATGTGTTATTATTAAGGTAATAGGTTTTAGGGGGTATTGGGGGTGTACATGTATTTTTGTTTGAGGGTTTTCAATAAAGCAAAAAGTTCTGTAAGATGTTACATATGCCCAAGTGAATATGACAAGAAACAACTATATAAAAGGTTAACCTGCCAAACAGTACATGCATGTAACACAAAAGCTGAAACTAGATATTTAACAAAAAAGCTGTTATACATAAAAGGTGGAAATGATCTCTCAAGAATAGGATGCTTTCTATAATGTCTTTAAATGTTAACAGTCTCACATATAAATGCAAAATGAAAGAGTAGTGAACTATATTAAAAATGTAGAGTGCAAATAGCTATGATACTGGAGACACAATTGTAAAGAACTGAACATGTGAATTTGATAAAGAAAATGTTTTCAGGATGGCTATTCAACAGAATGCCTGGGGCAAAGGAAGAGAGGAGTACTTATATTAATTGCAAGAAGAGCTGCAGTAGTAATAGAAGAGGATAAAAAAGACAATAATGGTAGATTTGTAGTACTAAGGAGCTACTGGTAAGGGAGGAGAATTATACTGGCATGTTTTTATATTCAAATGAAAACTGATATAATGGAGCTTAAGGAAATTCTGGGAGAAATAATCAGCTTTCAGCATGGAATATTAGTTATAGGGGACTGGAATTTGATTTGCAGTACTGAAGATGTGTCTTGGGGCCCAGAAGGGAAACTATAGCAAAGGAGAGTAGATTCTTGAAGAAATTTATGAAAATATTTGGCATGAAAGATGTGAATTCAGTACTAGGAGTTCGGAGTAAATTTACATATTACACACCAATAACTATTTCAGATCATGCACCAATAATAACTAAAATAAAATACACAGGGTAGAGAAATAAAAATGAGATATTGGTGTTTTCCCACCTATCTTTTGAAAAGAGAGGTGTATAAGGAATGGATAGTAGAAATTATTAAGGAGCTAATAGAGAAGATAGAATTTTCTTCTGAAAATATAGCTAGGTAGTGGGATTAAATTGACATGGAGTTTGGAAATAGGGTGGAAATAAAAGAAAGGGAGATATGGTTAAGAAGTAACAATAATTATTTAGAGGGACTGACAAATGTTAAAGCATTGCAAAATGGGGGAATCTCACAGAACAAGAAGAGGAGCAACTGCAGAATGCTAAACAGAAAATAAGGGATTACTTTGATAATATGCATATGTTTAGAAAGACTGCTGTTAAGCAAATGTTTTTTAATAATAACTCTAGAGCACAAAAACTTTTAGCACAACAACTCAGGCAGCAGAAAGTAGAAAGGGCTGTCACCAAGCTTAGGAAGCCTAGAACAAGGGAGATAACAAGGGATCCTGTAGAAGTATTAGAACTATTTTGGAAATCTTATGAAAGTCTATATAAAGCAGAGGAATATGAAAATCAAGAAAAGATACAAATGGAAATGTTTATGGAAGAATTAAATATGCTAAGGTTAGAGGCAGAGGAGGCTCAATTACTAACAGTTATGATAGGAGGAGATGAGGTAAAAATGGTGATGTATAATAAATCTACAGGAAAGTCCTCAGGAATAGATGGTATTCCTGTGGAATTTTGGAAGCTAGGATGGAAAAAAACTGATAATCATCTGGAAGGTTTTGCTTAACAGTATTTTAAGAGAAGAAGTACTAACATCCTGGAAGAAAGCAGTGGTAGCTAAAATATCTAAAGAGGGTAAAGATCTATCAGATCCAGCTTCATACAGGCCCATTTCAATACTAAACCATGATTATAAAGTGTTTATGTCTATAATAGCTAAATCAATGGCAATAGTAATGCCAAAATTGATAGGTGTTCATAGGTTCATAGGTTGGTACTAGGCTATTGGCCCTAGGGCCTATATAAGCCTAGCCAATAAGGTATCCAGGCTTTCACCACCCAAGAAAATTATTTTCCTGTGCCCCTGTTGAGCAGAGCCACAGAAGTGATTCCCAGGGTAACTTTCCTATTTCCCATCCAATCATCAAGATTTTTTTGAAGAGTGCTAATGAGGAACTTTGTTTGATATAGATAGGTAGTTTGTTCTACAGTATGGGAGGTCTCTGGGACAGGAATCTATCCCTCCAGCATGTTCTGTTTATTGTGGTCACAAGGTTTAGGTCCCTAGAGCATGTAGCTCAGAGGGATTGGGATTTCTTTAAGTGGAGCATGTCCAACAGCTGTGCGTTTGACATAGCTTTGTATGTTAGGCAGAGATCGCCTCTGAGTAGGCAATATGTAATGGAGTAAAGCTGGAGTTTTTTGAGATGGTCTGCGTAGAGCATCTGTTTGAGGCTGATAATCCTCTTTGTGAAGTATTTCTGCAGCCTTTCCAGTTGTTGTAGATGTCTTGTGAGGTACATACCAAAAGGGGCATTGTACTCTATAATGGGTCTAATGAGTGACAAGTAGAGAGGAACAATGACCTCTTTTTTCCTGGATGAGAAACCTTTTTTGATGAGGTGTGCCATGTAGAAGGATTTTCTGACTAATGTGGTGATATGATTATCAAAGTAGAGACTATTCTCCACCTGTGTCCCAAGGTCTCTTATCACACTTTCGGTGTTAAGTAGACTACCGCCTATGTGGTAGTTCATGGGTACAGAGGTTTTACCAAAGGGGATCAATGTGGTTTTGTGGAGGGGAGGCAAACATTTGACAACATTAACAGAGCACTGATGATCCAGAGGGAAGCAGAAAGTAAAAAAATACCACTGTTGTTCTTGGGTCTTGATGCAGAGAAAGCATTTGACAGAGTAAGGTGAGATTTTATGAGTAGAGCAATGGAAGCATTTGCATTCCCTAATACAATTATAAGTTTGATTAGGAGGATATATGAGGGATCTGAGGCGAAAACAAAAGTTGGTGGGGACCTCTCTGATAATCTCTGCTTGAGCAGAGGAAGCAGACAGGGATGTCCTCTCTCCCCAGTTATTTGCATTGTATTTGGAACCATTGTCAAAGAAAAATGGGGACTCAAAAATTCAAGGATATAATTGGTATGCTAGTCAAGAAAAGCTGGCTCTATTTGCAAGTGACATTATTTTATCTATGACAAAACCAGAAAATTACATTATAGTGCTGTGGAACTTATTGAGACAGTTTCAAATCTTTTGGGATACAAAATAAATGAAGCTAGAAGAAAGGCAATAGTGGTAAATTATGTACCCACATACAAATTGGTTCAGGAATATTCATACTACTAAAATGAAGTATTTAGGAGTGGATTAAAAATGATTCTGGTATGGCAGCTAAGGATATGTGGGAAGAGGTTGAATGAATGATAATACAAAAACTTTGAAAATGGAAGCTCTGTTATATGGATATCGATAGTAAGATACAAGCAGTTAAAATGGTTTTAGTTCCTTTATTCTTATAGACAGGTCAGCCATATTTTTATCAACCAGAGGAGAAGTTGTGGATAGCAATTAATAAAGAGCAGAAGAATTTTATCTGGGAGGGGAAGACAGCAAGACTCAAGTGGGATAAGGTTATTCTTCCAATAGAACAGGGAATATTGGGATTACCCGATTTGAAGGGGTATTTCAGAGCAACACAGATAAAGCTCTGAAACATAGCACAAGCAGAAAATTAAATTCAAAGTGGAAAGAGATGATGATGAAACAGGGGCAAGCTCAAGAAACAAGGAGAGACTGGGATTTTGATGCAGACCTTTAGGGAGAATAGCAATAGTAATACACAATATTATATTTATAAAGTGGCAGAAAGTATTCTAAGAACTAAGCCAACACAGGAATGGAGAAAGAGATTCTGCTGATAGGTATGACTGCAATTAGGGATACAGACAATAGGCAAGGGGGGCTGGAATTTATTGGACAAAACTGGCAAAGGAACCAAGGTATTGGGAGCAAATAACTAGAGAGGGAAAGGTAATAGAATGGGAAGATGCCAAGAATTTATTTGGACTGCAGGTTAGAGATTGCATTCCCTATTAAGGATTGATATAAGAGTATAGACAAAGAGAAATAAATGGGGGTCCTAAATGAAAGACCAGCACTGGTAGAGTTTTTAGTAGCATCTACAATAGAAGTTGCTGTCAAAAAGGAATAGTAGAGCATATAAAGTATTACATGATAACTATAAGAATCAATCAGAGGAGGTTAGAAAGGATTGGGAAGAGAGATTGGATAAACAATTCACCAAGAGACATAGGGGAATATATGTATGTCTCCCAATTATGCAACAAAGACTACAGGATTTAGGATCTTTGCTTGGAAGTGTTTAAAAAGGTATTTTTATACCCCAAGTAAACCCCAAAGAATTTTTCCTCAGGTTGTCAGCAAATGTTGGAGGTGTGATAGGGAAGAAAGAGATAACTGGGAAGATATTTTCTGGGAGTGTAATGAGTTGGCAGACTTTAAAGATTCCCTACAGATTACTCTGTCAGAAATGCTGGGTTAGCAAAGTGGTATACGTAAGGAAATTATTTTTTGCGCTATGATACAGAATCGGAATTTCCTAGGCATACTAAGGCCTTGCTGAGACTGGTTATGATGGCTGCCAAAAAATCAATTACTAGAAAATAGAAATCAGAGTCTAAACCAACTTTACTAGAAGTAGCAAAGATAGTAAGAGAGATAAAACAACTGGAATTGGGATCTTTAGAAAAGGGTAGGAGCAAATTACATAGGAAAAATGGGAAGTGTGGGATCAATATCTGCAGAGCAGGAAAGAAGTCTAAAAGAAGGCAGAAAATGAATGAGCTATATAATGGTTGACTGACAATGACTGGATATATTACAAGTGATGTATAATGTTTGCAGCTACAGTTGTGTCGGCATGGTTTGTAATGTATAATGTTTGCGACTGTGATTGTGTCGGTATGGTCTATTTTCATTTTTATAAATGTAAGATTGCCTATGTCATACATGATAATTTAATAAAGATGTTTCTTGTCTAAGAAAAAGAATCAATGAGGGACTAGGATTTTGGATGCAGATTTCTAAGGAGAACAACAATAATCATACAGAATATTACATTCATAAAGCAGCAGAAAGTATTTTAAGAACTAAGCCAATACGGGAATGGAGAAAGGAGATTCTACCAACAGAGATGAATGCAATTACGGATACAGCGAATAGGCAAGGGGGGGCTGGAATTTATTGGAGAAAACTGGCAAAGGAACCAAGGTATAGGGAGCAAATAACTCAAGAGGGAAAGGTAATAGAATGGGAAGACGCCAAGAATTTATTTGGACTGCAGGTTAAAGATTGCCTTCCCTATCAAGGATTGATATTAGAGTATAGACAAAGGGAAAGAAATAGGGAGTTCCTAAATGAAAGACCAGCACTGGTAGAGTTTTTACTAGAATTTAGAACAGAAGCTTTTGGTAAAAAGGAATAATTAGTAGAGCATATAAAATTTTGCATAACAACTATAAGACTCAATCACTGATGGTTAAAAAGGGTTGGGAAGAGAGACTCGATAAGCAATTCACAAAGAAACAATGGGGATATATGTTTGTCTCCCAAATATGCAACAAAATCTAGAAGATTTAGGATTTTTGCTTCAAAATGTTTACATAGGTATTTTTATTCCCCAAGTGAACTCCAGAGAATTTCCCTCAAAGTAGACAGCAAATGCTGGAGGTGTGATGAGGAAGAAAGAGATAATTGGGATCTGGGAATGTAATGAATTGGCACACTTTAAAGATTCCCTGCAGACTACTCTATCATATATACTGGTAAGCAAATTGGTGTATCTAGGGAAATGATTTTTCAGAGCTATGACAGAACAAGAATTGGTTAGACTCAGTAAGGTCTTGTTGAGTCTAATTATGGTGACTGCCAAAAAATCAGTTGTTAAGAAATGGAAATTAAAGGCTAAACCAGCTGTACTAGGCATAGTGAATATTGTAACAGAGATAAAATAATTGGAAATGCAATCTTTAGAAAAAGGTAGGAGTCAAATTACTTGGAAAAAAGGGGAATTGTGGGAACAATGCATACAGGGAGGAATGAGGTTTAAAAGAAAGGATAATATGAATGAGCTATGCAATGCTTGACAGACAATGATTGGATAGATTATAAGTGATGTATAATGCTTGCAACTAAGATTATGTCAATATGGTTTGTTTTCATTTATATAAACATATGATTGCCTTTGTCATAAGTGAGAATTTAATAAAGATGTTTCCTTTTAAAAAAGGGTATAAGCTTGAAACCCACAATGTGTGATGAAAAGCCATGTACTGTCCAGCTAAGTGTGACCATATCTCTCAACCTCTTAATGGAAGAAATCTGGACAAAGCCAGTTTCTTGCTGTTTGGGAGTAGATGTGATGAGAACTAATGTTGAGTTGGTATACAGTCATTTGTGTGAAAGACATTTGTGCATTCACGCTATTGTGTGACTTTAAATGCCAAAAGACAATATTTCGAACGGAACAAAATTTAGAAAATGGTAATCTGCAAAACCAGATTCGACCATTTTTCAAAATCGAAACATCTCCAAACATTGTTATGCAGGAGGGCAAGCCCCCCTGCGCCCCCCCCACACCACCTACTTTAACATACAAACTCCAAGATCGCACTACCAAATGTAAAAAAAAACAGCTACTTCCACTTGGAAAATTAATATTTAATCCAATAGCTCAATAAAAACAATAAAACAAAACAAGAAATGCAAAATTTGATGAGTGCTTTCAGGTTGATCCCTTCATCGGAAAAATTACTCACATTCAAACACTCATTTAAAGGGAGTAACAACCAATCTGTGCTCATTACTGAACCTACCTTTTTTAAGGCAGGTTTTAATGGAATGACATCGTTAAGCCCTGGATGTCTGTGTGCTGTAAGTTCTGTTATCCATTTGGCCTCTTCATATTCAGTGCCATTCACTATATCACCACCCCTGATGTTACTCACCATATGCCAAATCACCATAAATTTAAAATAATGTCCTTGATGACCAGATATGTGTCTATACAGGGCACTGTGTTCATTTTTCTACCTGATAGCTGACGAATGATTCAATATCCTCTGCTTAAACATGCAGTTTGTTTTCCCTATGTAGTAACAACTGCATGTCTGACAAGTAGCAAGATAGACCACATTCGTGGTCCTGCAGTTAGCTCTGGTGTTGAAAGAATATACCCTGCCTGTGACAGGATGAACAAAATGAATGGCCCCATTAATGTAATGGCATGCCTTACATGACCCACATGGTCTAGTGCCTCTCCTCACTTCAGTCCACTGTTTGTCACCTCTGCCCTCATTACCCAGTAAGTCTTTCAAGTTTTTATTCCTCCTGAAGCCAAAACTAGGTTCTTCCCCCACAACTTTCCTGATCCTCTCATCAGAAAGTAAGATTTTCCAATTTTGTCTGACTATATTACATACTTTATGTATGCTGTTACTATATGTGAACATAAGTCTCATTTTACCACTCTGTCTCTGTCCACTGTTGACCACAGGAACCCTCCCTGCATCATGTTTCAACCATGGACACATTCTATCCTTCCTGAAATCAATATTCGTCTGTATAATCCACTGGACTTTCTGCCTATTGTAACCCCTTTCTATAAAATTACCTTCCAAGCATCTCACTTCCTCTTCAGAATTACTTTCCTCTGTGCATAGTCGAGATACTCTCCCTAGCTGTCCAGTAACGATGTTATCAAACATGAACCTAGGATGCATACTGTCCTGTGTGAATATACTGTTCTTCCAGCATTCTTTTCTATATAGGGTTGTCTTAAACCCCCCATCATCTTGGATCACCCTGACATCCAACAAGTCTATCTCTGTGCTGGAAAAAGTCACCAAAAATCTAAGAAAGGTTGTAGCTGATTCTAAGTACTTAACAAAATCAAACAACTCTGTTTCTTCCCCTTTCCACAACAAAAAAATATCATCCATGAAACGCCTGTATAGGCATAACCTGTTTCTCCATTTATTGTGGGACCCCATCACATACCTGTTCTCCCAATGTGACAGTACCAGGTTAGCATATGTATTCACACAGGAGGTGCCCATCACTACCCCCTGTGTCTGCCGGTAGAAACTTCCTATGCAGGTGAATACATTGTTTTCTAAAACTATACCCAGAAGATTCACAATCAACTCTATTCTGCCCATCAAATTTAATTCTGTCAGTATTCAAGAGACTGCATCTATGCCATAATCATTAGTTATTATGGTGAAAAGACAGTATCACCATAATATAATGCCCTTCCTCACCTACTACCATACTCTCTCTCAATGATTTCAAAAAATGTCCTGTATCTCTTAATACCTCTTTCAAAGAATTCAGACAAGGTCTCAACATACACTCTAACCAAATGGAAATGTTTTCAGTAATCCATCCCCTCCCTGAGACAATGGGTCTCGGGGGGGTGTGTGCAAGTTCTTGTGTACCTTTGGTAAAGCTTTAAATACAGGCGTTATGGGATGCTCTATCCACAAAAATTCAAAGAGCTCCTTATCTAACAGACCTGTAGCTTCCATATGCTTCAGTTGATCCCTGACCTCTTGTATAAATTTATTAACACTGACAGGAGAAATAGGATTGAAGGTGGAGGTGTCTGAAAGCAATTCTGCCAACTTATCATGAGAAAAACTCTTACTCATCACCATCACTGCCCCCCCTTATCTGCTGATTTAATGACTGAGTATTATGTTGTAAATCCTTTAGGACCTGTCTTTGTGTAGCAGTCAGGTTATGAAACTTCCTACCATGTCCATTTTGTAGATACAACATGATTTCTTGTTCACAAACCCTGATGAACGTTTGCATGGTGTGATTGAACACTGGTAGAAAAGTACTAGGTTGTCGCAAAGAGTGGTGTTGCACCTGGTTGTTACCCCCAAATAAATCTTTTAACATTACATTCCTACCAAACATCATAATGTCTACAAATATTTCACTAAAAATACTTTCATGACTCGGGATAAAAGTTAGTCCCTTGTTTAATACATATAGCTCATCACTAGATAAAACATTCTCAGATAAATTAAGCACAATACTATCACCAGTCACTATGAGATCCTTCGTTTCTTGGTCTCTCTGCTCTCGTGTTGTGGACGTTTCCAATCTCCTTTCTTCTTCACCGGTGCTGATAAGAAGGCAATAAAATGTCCATTCTCCTCTCCAACAACTGGTTCCTTAGGTCATGCTCCTGTGCATGTAATGGAATAGTTAACTTGGTGGCTCACAGCCGCCCCTGTATGCTTGGGGCCCAAAGCAGCCAAATCACTGCAACAGTCTCTCCGTTCCTTTTGTTGTCCCCTTCTGTTCACATTAAAGCTGCAGTTCACTGTACTTCTCCCTGGCTCCACAATGCTTTGCTTACTCTACTTCTCCCCTACTTCAGTCGAGTAGCCCAGCATCAGTGTCTGGCATCCCCTCTCATTGGCCCGCTCCTTGTTGGCATAGAAACTGTTACGCCTGGGCTTCCGAAAATAAGTATACTTCCCCACAGTCTCTGTCAAGCCATTTGCTTGCATATCCACATTATTGGTCTTTTCCTTAGGCCAGGCAAAAATCTGTTTTTTTTATGAAGTGATATGAACAGCAGAAGGGCCTTGTTTTTTATTATGAAATGGTATGAACAGCAGTAGGACCTTGTTTTTTACTATGAAGTGGTATGAACAGGAGTAGGACCGTGTTTTTTACTATGAAGTGGTATGAACAGCAGTAGGACCGTGTTTTTTACTATGAAGTGGTATGAACAGCAGTAGGACCTTGTTTTTTACTATGAAGTGGAATGAACAGCAGTAGGACCTTGTTTTTTTACTATGAAGTGGTATGAACAGCAGTAGGACCTTGTTTTTTATTATGACGTGATATGAACAGCAGAAGGACCTTGTGTTTTATTATGAAGTGGTATGAACAGCAGTAGGACCTTGTTTTTTATTATGAAGTGGCATGAACAGCAGTAGGACCTTGTTTTTTTATTATGAAGTGGTATGAACAGCAGTAGGACCTTGTTTTTTATGACAAAGTGGTATTAACAGTAGTAGGACCTTGTTTTTTATGATGAAGTGGTATGAACAGCAGAAGGACCTTGCTTTTTATTATGAAGTGGTATGAACAACAGTAGGACCTTGTTTTTTATTATGAAGTGTTATAAACAGCAGTAGGACCTTGTTGTTTATGATAAAGTTGTATGAACAGCAGCAGGATCTTGTTATTTTATTATGACGTGATATAAACAACAGTAGAGCCTTGTTTTTTTTATGTTGAAGTGGTATGAGGAAGTTGCAGGGTAAAATCCATAGGGTGTTATGACTGCACACTAAAGCCTGCCCCCAGAGCATCATGGACATGCATGGAAGCATTCAGACAGATACAATATGTACAGATCTGGGCACATCAAGGAGTAATGCCATACTGGCCAGAGTTATGACAGTGTAGTTGTAGACATGTATGCAGATGTGTGGTCAGCTGTGATAATGAGAAGCTTGTATGGGTTGCCATCTTGTATATCCTTCTTACTGCAGAACTATCAGGCATGCAACATGTGACCACATAAAGGAGTAGATATCCATTAGCTGAAATATCAGGTTACTTTACATTGTGTTGGTCTGTTGCACATATCTGCATATACTGTATGCTTGATAGGTTAGTGGAATACTTTGCTACTTGTACTGCAGATACAAGAGTTCAGTGATACTAGTACCATGGCTGACACATCAGGTGGTGTTCAGGAGACTGTGGTAGACACGGTGTTGTGCATATTCCTAGCCATAGATAATGCTGTGAACACACAGGACTCAGATGTTCACATATAGGAAAGTAGTTGGTCATGCATCAAATGCCTCCACTGTGTACAGTATGTCAGTGGGTGCGACTTTTGCAGACATGCAGCAGAACTCCAAGCCAAGCATATTCAACAGGGAAAATGGTCAGGATAATACCAGTGGTGAGGACTTCTTATGAGCATCAGCTGGGTGAGTGTGACAGGCTTGTACCTACTAGTGGTGGTCACCCTGAGGACAATGATGCATTAGGGATCATGAGTTTGTTGGTATACATGATATGACTTTGAAAATTCACATGTTAATATAGTCCAGTGAAAACTACTCCCTGCTGATCATGGATTGCCATGCAGACAACACTGAAGTTTCACATGTTGTATTTTTCATGCTTTCCACAGTGCATTATAGTGCTACAAGGCGCTCTGTGAACATGGTTCAGGAGATGCATGACAATGCAGAACATTTCCATTATGGATTGATGGGTATGCAGGAGATTTCACAAGCCACCATGTCTCAACAGTGCCATTTATTAACCTTGACACATTCACAGACTATCCAACACAGGTCGGGCTAGGGGTGTTCATGGTTATTGCCATGACAGCTCATAGGCAGAGTCTGTGCTGGGCAGAGATATAGTAACACCAGTCCTTGTTTCTAGTTCTGTTGATCTCTTGCTGATCCCAGTCACATCATGAGGTAGCCACAGCTTGACTCTAGCCTTGCATTATGTACATCAATACTCCCTTTGCGGACTCTGGGTCTGAGCTGTGCCACTCCTTTGGCGTGAAACACCTCTTGAGGCACCACACATGCACTTATTCTGGGTCTGGGTCATGCTGTTTTTTTTTAAGGTCATGGGTCATCACCATCAGCTGTTCCTTTGAAACTTGACTAAAGGATGTGAGTTTTGTTTTTCTGGGCAGTGATACATTTTTGGTGTAAAAATGGGTGTGCAGTACTCTGTACCCTATGTGTGCCCTTTTTCCCATTCAGAAGAAAATAATTGTGGTAGCTGTGCCACGTATAATATGTCTTAAATGATTCAAATTATAGCAAAATCTTATACTGTAGGTTGACATGGCTCAGGATGCCATATATGTATCACATCAGTGTTACATCTTGGATGTTTACATCATTTTGCTGTTTGCATTACATACAAGGCTGGTATGTAACAATACAAATATACTTTTTTTAACATGATATTGCTCTGTCTCTTGTATCTGGATATATTAGGGGAGCTGGCCTCTCATGTTCGTGGTGGTGTTCCTGCCTAGATTTTTGTCAGTGTCATGCTGCCTGTCCTGCTGATGTTCTTGTTTTTCTTCTGCTACCTAGGGTTGTTGTGATATGACACATACTCTCCAGAATGAGGCCACCAGGCTTGACTGTAATCATATTCTGCAGGATGACACATACAGTGACAGGCCATACTATTTTCTTGGATATTTATTGGAGGGTATCCCTAGATCCTGGGATAGCAGTGATCCAAATACACTCTCCATCCATCACCATCTGTTTCTCTGTGTTCCTTTTTGTGTTATTCCATGATAATTTTAGATTGGTGTCCACAGGCATGGATGCTATCATTGGGAATCAGTGATAGCATCAGTGAATCAAGATCAGATCACTTACCTGGTTTCCAAAGTTAAAACAAATAAATAAAGCCAACACTCATTCACATTATACTTTGTCTCTGCAGTTCAACTGCTATTTGTTTTTGGGTAACACAATTTTCTAAATATGTGCTCACCTATTAGCTGTCTAAATGTCCTTCAGAAAAATCTGAGTAGCTTATTCATATACCAGATTTGTGCATCATACACACTGCCAAGGTACTGTGCTAATACTTGAGTGACAGACCCTATGAGCTACACACAAAGTGACTAAGAAATGCCAGTCATTGCAGCTGATGTCGATTTTATCATCTTCCTTTTTTGGTGTTTTGACAGCAGTGAGGGTGCAGTTGTTGGTGCAAGGATTTTATGGGGAAGCTTGTTACTCCACAGAAAAACTCCAAAGGCAGCAAATTTGTTTATCATAAGGTATAAAAGAGCAAACTAAATTTAAATTGCTTTAAAAATCAAATATATTTCATAATGAATACTGACTTCAGCCTACAGACCATTGTTTATTAAATCTTGCAAAATATTACAAAAATACATAAAGGGACTTCACTTGGCTTATTTTGCTAACTCAGATCTAAAAATTACTATTTAAAAGCATTATACCGCGGTGGTGCAGCAGTAGTGTTGTTGCCTCACAGCAAGAGGTTCTCCTGTTCGATTCTCGGCTGGAGCGCCCTCTGTGTGAAGTCTGCATGTCCTCCCACGGTCGAGAGGCATTCGAAAGACATGCGTGAATGGGCGTGCCTTCGTTGAAGGTTGGGCGTTGGGCTGGCACCGTAAAAAATCTACTGCCAATCATTAGCGGACTGGAGTTCCACTGTGGTGACCCCTAACCGGGAAAAGCTGAAAGAAGATGTTCTCACTGCTTACTGTAGTTCCATCAAGCTTGCTGCCAGTGCATGCCATTTCAATTTAATCCACTAGATGTCCACCTAAATGTTAAAAAAAAATAGAAATTATATTTTTGCAATCCTAGTAAAACACTGCAAGGTAAGCACATAGCAGAAAGAAAAACCTGTTTTGCAAAAACAATGCAAACTGAATATAATAAATTTTAGTAAAAGCTGGTGTTATAGTAAGTTCAAAAAGTTTAACAGTGGAGGCAGCGACCAACAAGAAAGTATGATTAAAAACACAGTTAATACATATTTTATCATCTAGAAATAATGCAATACTGATTTTCTCAATGAATGCAAAAAATGTTCCATCCAATACATTGTTCCAATACACTAAACTTGTTTGTTTAAATAAGCACATTCATATTATAAACATTTCTATATTTCAAAAAATGTCTTATATCTACTGTTTTATCATAGCTTTGAATTACACCCCCTTTTAAAGAATATTTCCTTATTTTGCTTCATAACAATTCCCTGTTCCACACTGAAAGTAATTGTCAGACATTCAGTCTTAGGATTTTAACTAAAAATCCAAGGTGAATAATACTAAATCATATTGTTTTGTGAACAAACCTTGTCCAAACTACAAAACCAAACATTTTGACCATGCCATGAACTCCCTGGTTAAAGCTGTTAAATAAAAGTTATGTACTTACCATCATGATAAATCCGTGTTGTCTGATTCTGTCCTTCCTCAATGAATGAGTTATTAGATCTGTCTCGGATCTGACTTTGGCCACTCTTAGACTTTGGATCCAAGGCTTAGGCTGCTCCACTTACCCATAATTCCTCTTATAGTAGCAAGTTATCTCAGATTGAGGTTGCCCATTCCCTATAAAAAAATGGTATTTAAGCAATAAACGATAAGTGGGTGTGGGTATTTACCCACAGCTGGTGTGGTATGATCATGAGGGCAAAGCCCAAGGCTTCTAGGGGTGGCTAGAAAAAAAGCTAAAAGAAAGAAACAAAGTTTAAACAGTCCCCAACAGGTAAAGATAAGAAAGCAAAATCCATATAGCTGCACCCAAAGCACTGAGCCTGTAGAAATATGCCTGAAGCAAACAAGCAGCAAATGAAATATAAGGAAACTTGCTACTAGGAGAGGAATATTGGGTAAGGAGAAGAATCTGAGCCTTGGATACAAAGTCTGAGAGTGGCAGTGTCACATATTTGTTGAGGAACAAATGGAAGAGACGACATTTGATCAAATGTTTCACATTTTGCCTACTTCTCCCAAATTCTGAAAGGGGATCCACACTGTTTGTTGCTGAATAGTTGATAAACACTCAGAATTTAACCTAAAGAATTGCCAGTGTCTTGTCATAGGCCGTGGTGGTGCAGCGGTTAGCGTTGTTGCCTCACAACAAGAGGTTCTCCCGTTCGATTCTCGGCTAGAGCGCCTTCTGTGTGGAGTCTGCATGTCCTCCCGGCAGTCGAGTGACATCTAAAGACATGCAGGTAGGTGCATGCGTGAATGGGTGTGCCTTCCTTGAAGGCTGGGTGTCGGGCTGACAACTCGGCACCATAAAAATCCAATGCCAATCATTAGCAGACTGGAGTTCTGCTGTGGTGACCCCTAACCAGGAAAAGCCAAAAGACTTTTTATTCCCAGTGTCTTGTCATGGTGGCCAGAGTTGGAAGAGTATGAGAAAGTGAGAGTTGGTATACATACATTACACATATATATATATATATATATATATATATATATATATATATATATATATATATATATATATATATAGGGCTTGTCAATCCTGTTAAGGGGTTCAAGGAACTTGCACCCCTGAAAAAATATTTTTTGTGTTTTGCAACTTTGAAGGTGTCTCTGCTTTGACCAGTGACCTCCTACAGTTTTAGATGTTTTGGGTTTGAATAATCCCATTTTGATTAAATGAGACATGAGTAGTGATAGTGAACCTAACTGAACATTGAAAGTTATGCATTTTATTCAAGTTATGTTTACAGGTATAATTCAGTGTTAAAATCCAAAGTCTCTCTCTTATTTTGAAATAAATATCTATGTTCTCATTTCTGACATTCTCACATAATTGTTAGAGTTAGTATTTCCACACTGAACCAAGTGTCTATACAATGCATTATTAAGCCTCCCCCATCATGTTTTTGCCTATAGAATAAGCGGGTCTATATTATATTCTCAAAAGCCGACAATATTGAAGCTGATATTGTCGACACGAGAATAGTGAAAGTACACAACATTGAATGTGTAAATGGAAATCTCCGTAAGAGGAGATTTCCATTTACTGCAATGTAGTGTGGTCTTGGGGTTGGTATATTTAAGTATCGGGGGATGTGGGGGTGCAGGGGGGCTTGCCCCCCGCTTAAACCCATTAGGGTACTTTTTTCTTTTTTTTTTGGTTGTTTTTATAAGTTCAATGTGTGAAGACATCGACCATATGGTGTCAACCATATGGTGTTCGATGTTTTCAACCATTGATCTTAAAATATAGACCCGAATAAGCTCAACATTGGCAAACAGTACTAGGAGACATAGTTTATGTGGACTTCAGCAAGGATATTTACTTTACTGCATACAGGGGGCCGACAGGAAAATTTGTGGGATTGGGAGCAAGGCCAAGATGAGGAATTGGATAGCTGTACAGTTGAATAGTAGGGAACAGATGTGTTGTGGTGAGAGGGACAATGTCACGAATAAGGGAAGTATCTAGTGGAGCTCTACAGCAGTCTGCCCTGGGTACAGCAGTTTTCAGTGTATTTGTCTCAGACATACCTGAAGGAACACATGAGAGGATCAGCCTCTATTTTGCCACTTATTCCCCTAGTAGCTATGAATTATCAGTCCCTTACTTGATCATTTGGGCCATTTGTTCCACATCACCAAAGCAAAGGTTCATGTAGAGGGGCCCACATTAAGAGAGCCATCAAAGTTGGTTTGATAATTTTCTTGTTTTTCTCCCTGCCTTAGCCACATCCACCTAACAAGGCAACAGGGAGAGATGAGCAATGGGCTGTCTGCCAATAATGTCTCCTCACATCTGCAAGAGGTGTTCCTTCCAAGCAGCCCTGTTCTTCCCTGCATGGTACAAGCAGTGGTTTTCCAAGTCTTTACCAGGGAACTTGCAATGCTTGGTGTGTCCCTGAGCATGCACAAATTCCTCACAACCTCCAGGTGAGGTGAGTGGGTTACACCCCATTTCTCCCCTCTTTTCTGCTTAGTTTCTCCAGTGCTGGGGCTGCTAATTGAACCCTGGTTGCCTGGATCACAGTCAGGGCTCCATCCATCTGTGCCAAGGTGTCAGGATCATTTTTAATCTCTGCTGATGACACAAAGTTAGTTGCATCAGTGAAGGATTGGGTGAGGGTCCATTAAAGGACTTGGGGAAGGCTGAACAAATGGGCAGAAAGGTTCACTGCAAACCTTAGGTCACAACAATTGTGGTGTGATGTATCAACTATGAAAAGTGAAACTAATGGTAGCAGAGCAGAAAAATTATCTTGGAGTGTTGAACACTTAGATTCACCAGAGTGAGGGGGAGTGGCAGCAACAGACAGACCACTAGCAGCCAGCTTCATTGGTATAG
>NC_056749.1:513284070-513289070 GCF_019279795.1 Protopterus annectens
AGTCACACATAATTCCATACTGATTAGCCTAAAATGATACATTTGGCAGAGATATTGAAATATCACTGATGCAGTGTAATGCATTCTTATTTTGTTATCTCTTATGTCATTATACTTTTGGCATATTTAATGCATATGGCTTACTAGCTTTATTTCATTATATCTTAACTTTGAGTCAGTAATTGCTGCCTAGAATTGATAGTATTGCTGCAGGCATAAGTCTTTTCCTTTTTATAGCATGCAAGGTTCTGTATGCTACATGTAACCTGAAGTGGTTACAAAGGTGTTCCTTCTTCATTTTCCAAAGGACTTCAGGGAACAGTGTGAAGGGAGTGATATATTTCTGTTTACTTTTCTTAATCCTTACACCTCTTTCCAGTATTAAGATCAGTTTATTTTTTCTCTTTTCCTCTGTTAACTATATGTTATATTGCCTATTTTCTTCTCTTTCAGATGTAGACAGTAGAACTAAATAGTGATGAAAACTTTGCCAATACACTCAATGAGATGAGACCCATCATCTATAACCAATACCCCCTCCCACAGTGGAAAAGAACATTAAAAGTATGATTGTTTCAGCTCATTATCACAAGCTACTGATATACTGTTTGTCTATTTAATGTATCTAGCTATCTAACATGTGCACACTAGTAAAGGGTTCCAGCCCCTTCCACTGTAACTAAATCAATATACTTATTCTTCTACCCCATAGTTATTAAGCTGACAGAAGCATATCCTGCTAATAAGCTATAATGCCCAACAGGGTGTGTGTTACTGTGTAAATAATGCATGCCTGTGGGCCTCTACACCCCTGGAAAGGCATTATTTGCAAAGTAACTCAAACCAAGAGGATATTATTGTGCTTAGTGAATGGGCTGTCTGTAAACTTTGTTTTACTTATTTTTTTTATTACTATATTATTTTTGTATATTTTTGGTGTAAAATAGTTCCTTCGCCTAATGATTCAGACTTCCTGTAGTATATGTAATTGGTACTGGATGATGTATTTTATATCCAAAATATAGGCCATTTAAAGAATGTCCAGATTTTTACCTAATTTTTTGGTCTGTTACTTATAAAATGTGTGGTTTGCTGGCACATCATTGAAGATCAAAGTCACTAAATAATGACAAACATTTGAGTTTCAGACTTTATTTTACTTCAGAAAATGCATAATAAAACAAATCCTTTATGCTAGCACCTTTTAATTTTATAACAACAATGTTTAAAATCTGTTCCTATTTCAAAGCATTCCCCCCTACATTTATTTTAGTCTTTATCCAGATTTCTTGAGGTAAGAGATTGAAAGGTATGCATATCTCTTCATTTTAACTGCCACTGACACTACACAATCCATCTTTCTCTCTCTGTCTCACACACACACAAACACTTGCACTTTCATGCGCACATGCATGCATACACACACACACACACACACACACACACACACACACACACACACACACACACACACACACACACACACACACACACACACACACACACACACACACTCTTTTCATTTTTGTTTTAAATTTTATACTCACCAAACAGCAAAAGTGCTGCTTAGTGTGTGTAAAATAATGGCAGCCATAAGCTTTCTTACAGTCCGAGATCCACTGTAACTTAATATGCTACAGTGAAATGTCTGACCGTTTTTCAGTGGGCATTGCCTATACATTAGCACCCTGCTGAGAATGTTTGTTCTCCAATCAGCATTTAGTGTATGGATTGTCCATTTTATAAATATTAGTAAAACATACTGCTTAAGACCCTGTTTCTAACAGTAACATCTTATAATAGGTGGAAAGTCATAAAAAAAAGAAAGAAGAAAATATACTTGTGTTATTGGTCATGTTACACTCTCAGAAAAACAAAGCAAAAACTCTATTAGGCAGCCAAGTGAACCTGAACAAGCAAAAGTTAATCCAATAAAAGAAAAAGGTAGGAACCCGACCATAAAACACGTTAATAATGAAGCTTTAGAATCCAGAAGATTCTTTCTCAACACAACATAAAATCAACAATGATAGTCAGTTTAAATATAAAATGCCAGCCAATCATATTCGAAATCCAGTCAACTGACCAATTTGCATTGCATAAATAATGCTACCTAAAACATAGTCTAAAAGGCATTTTAAGTTACATTAAAACATATATATTTAGACATAGATTAAGACATAGAACCCAGAACACATACAAAGCATATAGGAATAAGTAATATAAAATATGTAATATAAAAGACATTTAAAAGAGCATGTAAAAACATATAGAAGACATATAAAGATATTCCATTTCATACAGAGCTATGTTTCTTCTTAATTAATGATTTTATGCTAGTCTTACTATTTAGATCTGGAAATTTGTCAGCTTTAAAGAAATGTATCCATTTATACTCAGCTATGTCAGTATCATTTACAAGATCACCCCCTCTTTTTTTGCTTACAAATTCTTAATAAAACCTTATATTTAAAAGAATGTTCAGTACCGAACTGTATAATGTGTTTACTAAGAGCATTAGTCTCCATCTGCCTACGAATCTCAAATAGGTGAGAACCAATTCTTTCTTTAAATTTTTAGTTTTACCTATGTAAAAACTATACATGATTTTTTTTATTACACTCTCAAAAAAAAAAAAAAAAAACTCCTCCTTATGTAAATGTCAGTCTCCTAATTTAATCAAGCACAGTAAGACAGTTTACCTCAACATACTGCCTGTGTGTACTGTCTACTGCTATTTTCTTTCACCATCAGAAACGTTAGCACAAAAAAAAAATTGCTTCTGGTAGCTTAACTCTGTAAAAAATTGCCTTAATAATTTCACCTTACTTTTAATGCAGCTTCACTGACTGATTTTCATGACAATACAATACTCTGTGTGTGGGATGCACTTCATTATGCCTTCACTCTGCTCGAACTTCACTACTCTCTCCTACCCTATTCCTAATTCCCATCCATTTCCACTACAACTAAATTTAAACCAAACTAACTCCACCCACACTTCCCGCTCATCCAGTCTGTGCATACAACCCCCTAACAACTCCACCCACACTTTCCTCTTCTTGCACTCGGACTCTCATCTTCTTACCTTCTAGATCTTTCTCTAAACAAAACAAAAAACAACTTTCAGACACTTTTTACCCAATTGCAAACATTTCATTTGTATCTCACATGCTGAACTCCAACAAATTCCACACACCATACATCACATTACGATGATATAAGATGATATACCTGCACCTAATCTCTCTTCCACTCCTCACCAGACAGGACTAGCTATCAAACTCACATCTCTCGTAAAGGCAACTCACCCACCAACTCACACTCCCATAAACCACTTACAACAGTATCATCCTTTTTTATTTCATCACAAATATAAACACCAAATCCTTCCAACTCCTTCAGCTGCAAATATGAAAAACATAATCTAAAAACAATACACCCCCTTGTTATAAATAAATCCAGATGTAAATGATATTTCCATGACTATCATTCAGCCACTCATCTGAAACTCAGAGGTGACATCCAGCCAAACCCAGGACCTATTACTATATCACAAACTGTATCAATATCCTCCCCAACATCCTTCCTAAGATAAACACCTCTAGCTATAAACAAATCTGACATAATAATAATAATACTTAATATTAATCTCATAAATATTTGCAATAAACTCCAAGAATTTCAAGCTCTCCTAGCATTTTATAACCCTGATATAGCTGTAGTCACAGAAACCTGGTGAAAACCACAAGTAAAATACAATAAAAAACTATCCCCAGGTTATAACATTTTTAGACTTGATAGTACAAGCAAATGAGGTGAAGGAGAAGCAATTATATACAAAAACTCCCTAGAACTTAACCTTTACCCCATGCATTTTACCCAGATTTAACAACGCAGAATACCTGATAGCACATGTCAAACCTAACAACAGAATAGCCACCTACATTACCAGACTTTACATCCCACCAGGACAAAATAGTAGCACCGCAGAACAACTTGTGCACTGGCTGTATAACAATATACCCCAGGAAACCATTATAATGGATGACCTTAACATAAACTGGGACACTAATCACAGACACCTTGTCAATAAATCTGTTTGGTTATACCCCAGGAAACCATTATAATGGGTGACCTTAACATAAACTGGGATCCTAATGGCTCATAATGAATCTGCTTGGTTTCTCACAATTAATAAAAGATACAGCCAGAATACATAAACACACAGATAAGGAATCCATCTTAGACAGGATTCTTATAAACAAACAAAATAACATAACTTACTCTGGCTTTCTTGCTGACAGTATCAGTGAGCATCTACTAACTTATGTGGTCAGAAACCATCTCATCATATGCAGACAGATGGCCTGTAAACAGGTGCTCAATATAACGTACTTTAATCAGAGCAACTTCATCTACACAATCAAACTCTACAACTGGAATATCCTAAAGACCATGCCACTAGATTATGCTGTAACCCATTTCCCTAATACTTTCCTAAGTATCCTCAATAGCCATGCACCATACAGAACAAAAGGAGCCAGGCTAAAGCTTGCAGCCTGGTTAATAAAAGACACCAGACAAATAATTCTTCAAAGAGACAAAGCATGGAAAATATGGTTCAAAAACAAACCACATCCAGATATCAGCACTGTAGATAGTTAAATCTTGCAGAGACATTAATAAACAATGACAAAAGAAAATCATATTTCACCAATCCTCAGACAACACACCAAAACAATCTCAAGCTATTTTGTTCCTCCATAAACAAAGTACATCAGCCCGGCCAAACAACTACTGCCATACCAACAGCTAGTAACAACACAGACAACACCGCAACTCAGTTTGACTCTCACTTTATAAACTGAGTACTCCCTCTTAATAAACAAAGCTCTCCCACCACTCTCATTACCCCAAACTCATTTAATAACAATACTATATCCTTCTCTTTCCAACCACTTTCAACTGGTACCAAAAAAAAACCTACAAAAACTCAA
>NC_056749.1:513294070-513299070 GCF_019279795.1 Protopterus annectens
ATACACTTTTATCAAACTGGCTTTATCTTACATAGAAAATACACAACAATATTATTAAGCTACTATCTCTAATAGACATTGCAAACAAAACCAAGAAACAATTAACTATTATTAGTCTGGATATTGATAAGGCGTTCGATTCCCTTAGTTGGTCATACTTACAAAAAAATCTTTAAAGAATTTAACTTTACTTCAGATTTCACTAAACTGATATTAAATATTTTAGTGATTCTAAAGCATTTGTTAAGATTGGTTCATGTCTATCATCCCCAGTAAAAATTCATAAGGAAACTAGACAAGGTTGCCCTCTATCCCCATTATTTTACGCTTTATCAGTGGAATCTTATGCTTCATTTATTAGAAATAACCCAAATATCAAGGGATTTCAAGTTAATGAGGGATACTGTCCAAAAGTTCAGCTTTTTGCTGACAATATTCTACTAACATCCAGTGACATAGAAGGCTCATTACAACATATCATGAATGCCATAACACTATTTGGAAAAATCCCAGGGCTCAATTTTAATCAAAATAAAACCAAAACACTTTTAATCAATAAGAAAATAAATAGCAATTTGCAAAAATACAATACATTCAACTGGGAAAATGATAAGATAGATTATCTAGGAATAAGTATTAAGAATAAATGGAATGAGACTATTAAATTTAACTTCACTAAACCGGTACCTATAATCAGTGACTTGACTAAAAAGTGGAACAAAATGTTTTTCACCATGGAAGACAGACTTACATTAATAAAAATGATTATTTTGCCCAAGATTTTATTTTACATACAATCATTGATTTTACCACCGCCTAAGAAATTCTTTAAACAAATAGATTCCCTATTACTAACTTTTCTATGGTTCCCAAAGAAACCAAGAATAGCCTATAAATGGCACGTTAGAGCCTGGGGCAGTAATAGGATTGGCTTTCCCAACATAGAATTATATTCCAAATCTGTTGTTATTAACATAATACTACACTGGATTTCATCCATATACACCTCTAGCTAGAAACAACTACATGAAATACATATAACTTCCTCTGAAAACTCAGAAACCCAGTTTAAGGAAACCTTTGGAATTAACAAAATTTTTTGGATACTCCGTGAATATTGCTTATATAATAAGAAATTTAGCCACTTCTCACATGGTATAAACCAAATATTTTATATTTTCAAAAATATAATCAACAACAATTATAGTCTAAAGAACACCTTTTTCATTACATTTCCCATAGCTTATACACCAGATTGCCTAGATACCTTCAATATCAATAAGATGTGGAATCTTAAAGAGAATAATCTAAAGTTTTGGCACCAGTTTATAGACAATAAGAACATCCAACCAATGAACTTTCTCTTAGCCAGATATAATGTCTATCAAGATAATTGGCTCTGTATTCAATCTTTAAGACAGTTTGTTGAAAATAAAGTGAGAGTGTCAAATCTGGAAAATGATATTATACCAAGATTGATACAACTATTCATATGGTGTAGTTCGATGAACATTGAACATAAATTAAGCATATCACCTGTATATAAAATCCTATGAGAAGACTTGATTACTTTTGACCAAGCTTTTTGGAATTACTTCATAAAGATTAATGGTGAACCTTTATCTAACGATAATAAGAAACAGTTATTAAATTCAATAAAAAATACTTCATCAGCTTTATATTGGAGACTATATACCTGGAGATTTATTCATAGAAGCCTTTATACTCCACACAGATTTGACTTTATAGTCAAGAGTAATGAAAGCAAATGCTGGAGGTGTGGTGATATTCTTGAAGCCAACTGGGTTCATATGTTCATCAAATGTAGAACTCTCACAAAATACTGGAGTGATTTTAGACATTTTGCAAAAGCCCTGTGGTCTGATAACTGTCAAATTACTAGCTCTTTGATATTATTCAATGTCCCTACCCCAAGTGTAATTCCTAGACATCAGTTACCTGTTATTTGGTTAATTTTAGCTATTGCTCAAAAAATAATTACATTGAACTGGAAAAATAAACAACATCTTATGTTTACTGAGATTATTTCAATAGCAAAATCTGTATGTAAAAAAGAAATGCAAACTATTTATCAAAGATCATCAAATGTAAAACACAAAAGACTAGCTTGCCAAAAATTGGAGAGATTGTAGATAAATATTGATTACCTTTCTTGGATAAAACAAATGTTTATCATGGATGTTTGTATATAGTGTAAATAGGTATTATGTTTTATATGGTTAATTTTTAATACTTTATGTCCATGTTTATTAACAAAATTTAATAAAAATGTTTTTCGAAAAAAAAAACTTCTCACCGAACTCTCCTCCCCACATCTAAATCAATCATCTCTCACCTGGTTTTATAGCTATTTCACAGATAGACAGCAGTCAGTAAAATGGAAATAAGAATTCTACCCTTTCTTCAGTCAGAGTTGGAGTCCCACAAAGCTCAATACTTGGCCCACTTATATTTAATATATTTGTTAACAAACTCCATACTGCCACTAAACATACAACTATAGTTCAGTATGCAGAAGATGCATCCCTTAACTGCTCTGCCCCAGCACTACAAATCCTCCAGGAAATCACCCAAGAGTCTTTCTCATCATTTGAATCTTGGCTACAGACTGCAGACCTACTCCTAAATGCAAGGAAGACTAGACCAATGCTCTTTATACCAAAGCAGTTTAATACTCAAAAACATAATTTCCATATTATCTCATCAGACAATACAATAATAGAAACCATGACAGAAGCCAAATTACATGGAGTTCTCATAGATGACAAATTCAAATATGACCAACATATTCTCCAAACTATAAAAAATACACATAAAAAACTAGACTCCCTATATAGCACAAATCAGTATCTTATAGTATCCACAGAAAATCCATAGCAGCAACCTACCTACTCCTGTCTACCTAGTCTCAGCTCACTACTGCTCACAAACTTATCTACAAGCCAGATAGTTGCCCCTCTCAAAAAAAACATATTACTACCATACAGCAACAACAGAACACTATGCTCCAATATCTCTCCTAGCTATAACTAACTCAAAAAGCTCTGCTGGAGACGCACTGTCTTCTCACAGTGTTTCAAAACTGTGCAACTGTATCACACTAGATGTAAGACTTACAGAAAACAGCAAATGTTTAGTCTCTTAAAAATGCACCTGTCTGCTCTTGCTCTACACTTGGATAATTTCCAATCCAGAAAGAAAATCCAAGGTGCAATACCTCTGTCAAAACCATTGCTGCTCTGTACTTAATTTACAGTATTGTGATACATTTTCCTCTATCTTGTACTGTAAACATTTAATTAATTATTAAGAACAAAGACTTTGCACCAATGACTCAAATCACTCCAGCAAGAAACACAAAACTGCACAAAAATTAAAGCTTTCATTCTGGTTTAATCAAAATGGAACTTCATCAGAAATACATTTTTTAACACAAAACATTTAAATAACCCTCCAACCATTATATCACATCCTATTGAGCCAATTAATTTAAATGAAAAACTTTAAGACACATCTCCAAATTCTATAAAAATATACATAATATCAATACAATGAAAGACATACATCCAATATCTTAAAAAAGATATGTCCAATACTTTAAAAACAATTTTCCAACTTAATTGTTACTTAAAAAAAGTAATCAAAACATTTTTAATTTTAACAAACTTTTTAAATTCATATTGCCATTTAAGCCTGAAACTTGATAAGCTCTTAAAAAAAATGCCACTTGTATCCCCTAGCTTCCAGCACATTATTATAGCTAAAAATAAAGCATTCCATATCTATTTGTTCCAAAACTGTGAAACTAAATTTTTTAGGTACTTCCATATTATCGCAACCAGATTTTCACGCTAACGCTGGTTGCTTCTGTTTTCCTTTAAAAAATGAAATTAACAGTATTAAAATGAAATAAAGTATTTTCTATAATATTTTTAATTTGTAGTACTATTTAACCATGAAAACGCTGAGAAAATAACATTTTAAAACAGCTTGTCCCTTTTTCTGAGATTAACTCATGTCAGTAATGCTGTGTGATGCGCGTTCCTCAGCAAAATAACTGCTTTGAAGGGCTACTGAGTGCAATCGCTGATAACCCCCCCCCCACACATACATACCAGCAGAAAAACAACGAATGAGCCACGCATAGCTTTCCAGCCGTAAAACATGCAGAAATCCCTGAAGTACATCCAGAGTTTGTCCCAATATGCCACCATCACAACACCAAAATAAACCAACCATACCTGGTAACTTCTGCCATCATGGCAGTGCCATGAAAAACTACCCCGGATTACCGGTCAACATCATGCCCCATCACTCTTGCAAGCCCTTAATTCCTGCAAGGTTCTGTTATGAAGGTTAACCTACAAAACTACAACTGAAAAATAAATGAGGTATCTCAGAAAAGCACCTAACATATGCACGATAACTGCCAAAGTCTTTTCCGGCCAAATTAACGTGCAAACGCAGCCACTACAAGTTGAATCCAATGCTCGACATCTTTTCAGCACACTACCCACAAAACCTACAATTGTACCTCTTCATTATTTAAAAAAAAAAACAGCACCAATATCCCAGCACACTTTTTCACACTTCACCCTACCCCAATACAGTACATTACTGAAACGTGAACAACATATGCCATATTGCAAAATCTTAGAAACAGTTAAGTATTTGAAGTAGAATGGGACTTGCTTATCTGATATGAGATGCTGACGGTAAAGGGGAAAGCTATTTTCAAACCTTACTTTTTCAGCCATTTAACCAATAAACTTTCCTAAAAACACAAAACATTAAAGAAAACATGTTTCTGAGCTTTTTAATACTTTCTTGGTGCTACTTGACACAATGAGAAGCAACCAGCATTACTGCGAAAATCTGGTTGCGATAATACGTAAGTACCATTAAATTCTACACATTCTAAACTGTGCTTAGCTAAAGTGTTGGACAAATCACAACTTTTTATAGCTTTAACATGTTCC
>NC_056749.1:513304070-513314070 GCF_019279795.1 Protopterus annectens
ATTTTATAGATGATTCTCTAGTAGATAGAACACCAGCGTAGGATATACTGAATGGGTTTATTAGGCTGGTAATGCAATACATCAGTTAGAAGGCACACAGGAGAGGTCTGCATCATCTGCAAACAGTCAAGCTCAATTTTAAGGAGTCCCAGGTTCAGGCTGTTGCAGTAGTTGGCATGAACAACCACTGAGAGGTCAGCTTGAGATATACAGTGCTAAATCCTTGTGGTGTTTGCAAGTGAAAACATGGAGATGTCACAATAACTGATTCTTGGTCCCAGAGTATTAGCCAGGAATCCAAAATAATACTTAAGTTATGTATCATACCAACAAACTTAAGTTTCTTTCCAACGTATATGATGAAATTAGGAAGAGAATGAGCAAACGAATACCTCAAGGTAACATGAACTGCAATGTCCTCAGTTTTGGTGGTGCTGAGTTTTAATCACTAGAATAAGCCAAGAGTGTATGACCTCTACATTTTCAACCAGAGAGCACACATTTGTTGTATTATCCTCTGGGAAATAGCAGTAAATGTGGGTGTTGCACACATAAATATGGCATGCCAAAACCCTCTCCATTAACGGGTCTCCTTGTAGAAGGATACAAACCTTGAAGATAGAGCCATATGTTTTCACACACTGAAGTGGATGGGAGGATGAGAGAATAATCTCAGAACAAATGTTCTGAGAGATACGATGTGAACCTCTCCAATCCCATAGAAGAAGTATCACAGTAACATCCAAAGCACACCATCAAAGTGCCATGATTTACAGGATCAGATGTAGTAGCTGAGAGATCCAGGAGGACCATTACAGAGTATTACAGATGATCTCTAGCCATTAGAAGATTAACTACTCAGATAAGAAGCTGTTTGAGTACTAAGGTGAGTACAAACTGACCTGGACAAAAAGGGATCCACGAGCCCATTAACTATAAGGTGAGTGTCAAGTTGTTTATAAATGACATTGTCAATAACCTTTATAAAAAAATACATTGGGGAGTAGTTGTCAAAGCTGCTAATGTTCAAAGATGGTTTCTAAACAGCAGGGATAACAACAGCCTGTTTCAAGACTGATGGAAAAAACCCACATCTTTATAACAACAAAAATCTGAACTATTTTCAGTCCAAGAGCATCAAGACTAGCAAATACTGGTCTCAAGTGACATGTAACCAGACCACAATTCATGCAATGTATACCTGAGATAACAGCAATGAGCTCATTGTACCTGGAAATGTCAAATACCATCTGGGGGCATGGATCCAGACCACAAGTCATTGAATGTATACCTGAGATAACAGTAATAACCTGATCATAACTGAAAATGTCAAACACCATCCAAGGAACATGGATCCAACCTCAAATCATTGAATGTATACCTGAGATAACAGCAATCAGCTCATCATAATTGGAAATTTCAAACACTATTCAAGGGGCAGGGAGTGACAAGGCTTGGACCACAACAAAACCAATGTCATATGTTGGAAGAGGAGTAGAACTGATAGTGGTAGTATTGTCAGCAAAAAAAACTGTGCAGCAGAATCACATTCTGGAGCGGATAAAGCATTTCTAAGGATGAGACAGGCTGGACTGCACAGTCTGTTCATCACCTGGAAGAGTGCATCTGGTCAGTAAGTTGCTGATGAAATATCTCTGAACAGAAATGTTGCCTTTTTATAAGGGATCTCAGCCTGAAAGATATCAGCAGATTTGTAGAGTTATGTTGTTTTTTTTTCACAGCCATTATGGGAGTTAGGCATTTAGGTCTGTAGTCCTTTCTGTCTTTCAAGAGTAGAAAGGAGGCTGCAAACCATTCAGTCTAGTTACTCTTCAGCAAGGTTATAACTAGGATTTTAGGAATTGTGCAACAGTTAAAGTTAATGCATTATGAGTCTTTATTTGCTTAACCAGTAACAGATCAAACATACATCATGTTGGATACAGGTCTCATTTTTGCTGGAAGACTTGTTCACTTTTAATTTCAAAATGTAGCCCCTTAAAAGTACGGCATGGTTTATATGCTCTACCATTTACTCTGTGGCTCACACCACTGTCTGAATTCTGACTCTCAACACACATCAGGACAAGCAAGATAAAGGAGTTAGACAGTTGTTATCGGATTTATTTTACACACTTACCCGGAGACGGTTGCACACATGACTAGAGCTTGGATAATAAGGATGATAATTCAACATACTGGGGTTAGTATTTATAACGTATTTTACTAGCATCTTGCAGATTATGAAGTATATAAATGATTATCTCATAAAAAAGTTAGATGTAGCTATGGTATTGGACCAGTCTGAAGAACTTGGCATTCAATACCCATTAAGGTAATAATTTATGGCATTACTTTGAAATGAGTTGTTGCTGGGAGTTGTGGCACAACTAAGCTATATCCATCAGGTACTGGCCTGTTGGAATGGGGGCAGGGTATCCATATGATTTCCAGTCAGTCAGGACTGAATAGCAAAGACCTTGAGGAATCTCTAACTACACCTCATTTTGGAAACAACTTAAAGAACATTTTACTGCACAAGCTACTTATAAAAGCTCTGCTTCAGATCACATGACACAGTCTCCCTAATCACCAACACATGCTGCCCATCATTTTCACCAAAGCATCTCTTCTTTAACTCCTAACATCTATCTGATGTAAATATTATAAAAGTGGCTTCAGTTGACTACCTACTTAAATAATTTGTTTCTATTGTATATTAACTATTCCTTTGCTTTTAGTGTGCTCTTTTATTTTATAAATTACTTTTATTTTTTTCCATTTGATTTGTGTTCACATTTTCGGCTGAGACAGAAACTGGTGCAATGGGATCAACTCTCTACCCCATTTAGCTAATTGGGTAAACAAATAAACAAAACATATATAAATAAATATTCCATTATGCAAAGTTCAGACAGTTTACATTTTTAAACAAGACTGTATTGTACCAAAGGTACTCTACTTACTGTCAAAGGCAGTATACAAATTCTTTAGTTTTATTTTTTATTTATTTATTTTTTTGATTTTCCACATGCTGCAAATGTGTGTTAATACAGAAAATAAATATTCTGTATTGATTTTATTAGTATATTCAATTGTGTATACACAGAGCATTTTCATTTTAAAAATATACAGTAACAATACTGTTATTAAAATAAGCTGTTGAAAATAACAAGAATAAATTGTTAAACATATTGCAAAGTGTAAAACTGTATTTATTCCCATAAGACAGTTTAGATTACCCTTGTAAACAGACGGTACTGTTCAGGAAATAATGTCATGGGGAGAGGGAAAAGACAGGGCTTAAGGCCTACTGAAAGTAACATTAAAATCATGAAAACACAGACATTATCTGGGCCCATCTCGGCAGCAGGCCATGACTGATATATGGGGCACTTCTTCCTGCAAAGATAGGTCTAGACTTTGGGTTCCAGGGATGGATTAAGGACTGCATCAAAAGAAGCAGAGGTCTGGTATGTTGTTGACCAGGGACATGAAGGGAGAACCCAGTGCATTATAGTTACTTACAGAAAAAATAGCTTATTTTCTCCTTCTCATTTTTGCTTGCTGTTGTTTCTTAATAACCTTTTGCTTCAGTAATTAGGTGCCTATTTCTTCAGATTCATTCTTCAGTTTCATAAGCTGATTGAAAGGTATTCTTCATTCCTTCCCTTTCTTTTTCATCAGAATACTGTATGACAAAGATTGTGCTGAGAATCTGAAATGAAATGCTGAACATCTGCTAAGGTCAGAGTACTTGCTTACTGTTTCACACTGCAGCTTTATGATATAGGGCCATTGATCACACACCATCTCTTAAATGACAGCAGAGATTCTAGGACGTAATGCAACTGTGACAAAAAATGGTTTCTGTGTTATCTTATACGGGCAGAGCTTACACGGAGAACCATGGGAGTTCCTGTAAGACAGCTTCAGTTATCAAATGTAATCCACAGGAGGCTTTTCTTAGTCATTTGTTCCTGCTGATATATATGCTCCCATGGGAAAGCAGCTCAGGGAGCTTTGGGCTACAGGATCATTTGTACACTTAAGACGTTTAAATGCATTACTGTATTGATGACAGTACACTTCCATTAGGCTATGCCAGCTTGGCTTGCTTCAGTATAGATTGTTCCTGTATGTTATCTAGTAAGCTTCAGAGCAATGCATGTAGACTGTCTTGTTATTACACTTTATTATTTATTACTCATTAGCTGTGGATTAAACATAAGCTGAGAAGTACAAGCAGAAAATAATAATAAGTGCAGGTTAGGGCAACATAAGATTTTTGCAGGAGATACTGTTGAGGATCTGAAAGCAGAAGTATTTTTGCATCTGTAGTAAATGTTTTCAACAAGGTTGACCCACATAAGGGAGTACAAAGCATAGCCACAATGTTAAGATGTCCCAAGGGCTTTGGATCCCAATAGTATTTGCTAAAGTGGGGATGGGTTCCACCATTAAAAAGTTTTCTTTACTTTATAGAAAAAAATGTCTCTGATAAAATGCAAATCAAAATCTCCTTCTTTTATGGAAAAGAAAGAAAGGCATACATTTAAATGCTTTTCCCTTAGGTTTCCCTTGTGATTTCATGCCTTTCCTGTCATACAGGAAGCTCATTATTTAGTGCTTGGCACCTACTTTTTTAGTAAATTTAGGTGGTTGTATCACTAGATCCCAGGCCTGTATTTATAGTCAACTTATATAGTATGCCCATTGCGTGGGAAGTGGCCATTCATAGGCATGTGGAGATTTATAGTACCAGCTAGCACATCTTCTGAATCAGGTGGGGATTTGTAGTTATGGAATACAGTAGGTACACAGCAAGTTGCGTCACTGTAAGAGCAAGAACAGTTAGGAACATTCATAGTTGCAACAATCTCAGATGCTAGGAGCAGTGACAGTATTCATGAACCAGCACTTTCTGACTATAAATGCCACTAGCTCACATGCAGAAGCATGATACAGTGGCAGCAGGGTGCACAAGCAAAAAATGCTACTGGCAATCAATGATATCATACTGCCACTAACCAATGAGCAGCTTACCATTTTTGTAAGGACAGAGATATCATAACTGATGTTTGCTGACATGCATTGCTTACAAACAGGATGAAGAGAAATTATTTAAAAAATATGTGAAGTGAAGACTCAGAATCAACTGCTAATACACAAATAGTAAATTTAGCGCTTTCATTCGCTTTAATGACAAAAACGTCTTCAGAACTCTAGCAGTTGATTTTGAGTCTTCACTTTACGTACTTTTAAATAGTTACTTTGTTTTCGTGTAGTTGTGGTGTTTTTTATTTTCTAGGATGAAGAGAAATATCTGAACTTTCTATAGTGGTGGGCCCTAAAGTATGTGTAGCTATTAACGTGTTAGTTGTAGGAACCTTCCAGAGTGAAACAGAGGTCTCATTAGGTGTAACATACATGTCATCTAGCAGAAATACTCAGTATGCTTCTTGGAACACTGATTTCTCATGAGGATTAACACATCTGTTTCCCCAGCACACAAGGAGAGAGAGCACACACCATGAGTGGTCTCTATGAGATTGTCTGCATCCCCAAAGTAGTAGATGCTGCAAAATTGTACAATGTGGCAGTAAAGGCCCTACCCTGTGTCCCGGGACAATGGTACATCAGTAAGAAGGGTACTATTCCAACAACTGCCAGGAAAAATGTAATGCACAGGGCAGTATCTGTGATTCCCACATCTTACACACAAGTCATCTATAGTACCACTTCCTGGTAACAGTACCGCCACAGGCCCCTGCTCATTCAACACACTGCAGCACCATCAGGTAGTGGAAATGTTTCAGGTCCTGTGGACTAGGAGATTCTTTCTGAGCCCAACTTCTCTTCACCCGCTCCTTCCATACTCCTCTCTCCTACACCCTCCATTGGTCTCAGCTGCCCATATTTTTGCTTCAAACGTTTAGTCTATTTCTCATAAAATTTGTAATTTTCTGCCAGATCACTAAAGATTGGAGTCACTAGATAATGATAAATATTTGAGTTTCAGACTTCATATCCTTCAGAAAATACATGGTAATACAAAACCTATTACTTTTTCTAAGTGTATAAGAGCAGTATTTAAAATTGTCCCTATTGTTGGACCTTTGTCCTCCCATTTCTTATGGCTTTTTCCAGATTTCTACTGCTAACAGGTTGAGAGGTATGTCTGTAACCTACTTTCTACTGAAACTACCCTCTTACAAAATTTGAAAAAAAAGGGGGGGGGGATCTATCCCCTGCCAAAAACTTAGTACTTCCTTCTCCAACCTCCTCCAGCACGTGTTCCTTCTGTTTTTACCTGTTATGTCACCCCTTTTTCAATTTTTGCTAACTCATGCTTTCTACTCTTTAAAATGCGAACAGGGTATCCACATAAGGATAACCCTGTATAAAACATATAACATCCCCTTGTGCTTTTCAAAAGTTAATATTTAAATCTGCACTGCACACTGTTTGCCTTAAATACTTCAAACGTGTTTGTGCATAACTGCATTTGTTAATAATACCCAAAAACTTCTGTGATTAAAAAAGAACTTAATGTAGTACTTCTCAAATACTTAAGGACTGACTTCAGCTACCTAAAGCATTGATGTAATTAGGCATTTTTTAAAAAGAAATATTCACATTTACTTATTCAGCACAAGTGACTTGTGATTACTGAATTAGTATATAGGCATAGTGGTGCCTTTCATGAATAACTGCTGTCCAAGTGTGAACTTTGGGACTATGAATACCTCCCTGCATGATATGATAACTGATATAGTTGTTTGGCTGTAATTATTATAACTGTGTCAGTAAAGACATTTGGGATATATCCTGGTTGCAGTTGCTTCTTTTGTCTTTGTGCTTGAGTCTTGTCTATTAATCAAAATCCACGTGATTACACAGTGATTCTACCACCTAAAACCCTATTGAGTATATCAGTAATTTATTTGTTAACCGTTTTAACATGACATATTGTTACCAGTTTGTGCTTGGGGGTATCACTAAGCATTTCTTGTAATATTTCTTTATACATAGAAGTCTCCAACAATACTAGCTCTCCCCTTTGTCTCCCTGAATCACTGTGATACTATGTTTTTGACTGAGATTAGACAAGACAGTTCTCTTCAAGGGTGTTAAACTGTAATATATGCTCTTAAAAGGTCTAGCAAGAAGATCTGCATTGTCCTTTTCCATTGCCATTTCAAATGCATTGAGTGTATGTTAAAAAGTAAGGGTAAAAAATACTTTTTTTTGGAAGTCCTCACAACCATTATCACTAAGTTGAAGTAACTACATTTCAGTGACATTTCCATGGCTGTATAAGTCATATGTTTAAAATAAACCCCTTGACTGCAGGCAAAATCCTGCACTTAAGTTTTGCAGTTTACTGAATTAAGGAGTTAATTTCCTGTATCAGAAGACAGAAATTTAGAAACTGTCTCTGTTGTAGAAAAAAATGAACTTTCTACGTTCCTGTTCACATTTTCTTTGCCCTATATCTTAAAGGTTGCATATCAGTTACACCAGTAGCACTACCTTCTGTCTGTCATTGATTACCCTTTGCTAAAAAGAAAACTCTGTCTTTAAATAGTCCTAAATTAAGACAGATGTTCTCTATATGCCTCAGTATCCCTTATTCCCTAATAAGTTTAGCCATCATATCTGTTCTAGGTTTTGTTGAAAGATGTCCCCAGCTCTCAAAGAAGCATATAGGCTTTACTTTTCCTCATTAAATGTGACAATTGTCTTTGCACACTCCAAAACATTTAATTTATCTGCCAAACAAGTTTTATTAAGACGTATACCTTTATCCTTCTTCTGTTATTTCAGACAAGAGATAGCAGGTGCACACAGAAACGTCAATAATATGTATATATTTTGATAAATGTATGTAGCAGACTGCACAGTACAGACAGTGCATGTATTGATGCAGATTTGACAACTAGAAGTACTAGTATTGTTATTATTATAAAATGTGTAGGAGAAAGGTAGCTTAATATTTCAGTTTATTAAGTCAGCTTCAACAGTAGTTATTAATATTTGTAAATGAAAAACAAGTTGAGCCTTACTCAGAAAGTTTTCTGTTACCTCTTAGCATTAAGAGGACTACAACATTAGTTGCTCCAATTAAGTTTTTTGGTAATGTGTATGTTATTTTATAATTAATATTTTGATGAACTACTTCTAAGAGTTAATGTTCTCTCATAATTTTAAATATGATATTTTGGCAAATTGCTTATAAGAGTTAGTGATCCCTCATAATTTTAAATATGATGTTTTGGCAAAACTGCTTTCCACTTTGCCCCTTTCCACTGTAATGTTGCATTAAATGAGCTAGTAGGCTTTGAACTTTGACCTAAGCTGATCTGTGAAGTCTGACATGATGGGTCATGACCTGTTTATATGACAAGGTTTATATGATATGGACAAAATGATTGACTTCAACAATTAGCTAAGCTTCTGGTGTCACTCTAAGGGGATCCATTATCTGTCTGCTTGGGATGACATGGTCAACAGACCACAATGCTTTGCCACAGATGGCCTGCACCTGTCGCCCTTGGGATTCTGGATACTGGCTAAGGTTCTTGCTGCCCCTATAGTGCCTTTTTTAGGCAAGGTTCAAATATTCACCACTGTAACAGGAACAGGCAAGCAAAAACTGAGGGTAATGCTACTCAATGCTAGAAGTCTACATCTCAAAATGCACTCACTCGAGGCACTCCTTAAAATGGAGAACATCGATATCTGTGCAGTGACTGAGACCTGGTTCAAGGCTCCAGAGAGCACCCCTGCACTACCAGGCTATAACTCGTACCACATTTTTCGGCCATGTGACCTGGACCGAAACACCAAAGGCAGAGGTGTGTCCATATTCATTAAGGATATCCACACCTCCAGGCTAGTTGCTCAGCATAATGCATCCAAGGTTATCCAAGTGCAACTAACTCTGGGCAAAACTGCAATCCAAATTGTAGCATGCTACAGATCCTCCACCATGCCCCAGGATTCCCACTCCTCTTTTCTTGATGTATTGGAAAATATTAGGGTTCAACCAAACATCCTGATAATGGGCGACTTCAACTACCTCACCATTAACTGGGAAAACTACTCGTGTACCAACTCCTTAGCTCAATGCTTTCTGGAATTCATAAACTCCAATGCCCTGGATCAACTTATTTACACACCCACCAGGGGCAACAATATCCTAGACCTAGTCATTACCAACATGAGTGACTGGTGTTCCACACCTGAAGTCAACTCCTCGTTGGTCCGAACTGACCATAAGCTATCCTCCAAAAAAAAGGAAGGCAATCTGGTGGTCCCCTGCCATAAACAAAATGTGCAACAGAAGGAAGAAACTGTTGCAAAAGAGAGTAAAATCCCATGAGTGGAGAGACTCCCTGGTCAGCCTCAGTAAGAAGCTGGGATCCCTTATAAGATCCTCCAAAGCTAGCTATAAAAACAAAATTGCCACTAATTCTAAAGACAACCACAAAGCATTCTATAGCTATGTCAAGAATCTCGATGGCAACACCCAGATCTCCTCTGAGTTACAGCAAAACGGCACGAAAATTACAGAACCAACTGATATTGCCAACATCCTGGCAGATAGGTTCAGTGCTAACTTTACCCCACTTCACATCCTAAAGGGCCCATATCTATACAGGAAGAATGCAGAGTCCCTGTAATCACAATTACGCAGGTAAAAGCTGCACTCTCTAAAGCCAAAAACACAGCATCTATGGGACTGGACAACATCCCAGGCTGCGTTTTACATGAACTTCAGAACGAACTGGCTCCCCACTTAAGCACCATGTTCAATAATAGCCTCGCATCAGGCATTATGCCCAGTGAATGGTGCACAGCAACAGTTATCCCACTCCACAAAGGGGGAGCCACCACTGATCCCAGGAACATTTGACGTATTAGCCTGATGATCCTGGTCTGCAAGGCCATGGAATGTATCATCATGGAACTCATAAACAAAGACACTGGTAAC